>NW_006921773.1:4133448-4139275 GCF_000298275.1 Orycteropus afer afer | reverse complement strand
GGTGCCTTAAGTCATCCTCACTTTCAGCAAGCAAAGTTGTATCGTCTGCATATCTCAGGTTGTTAATGATTCTTCCTCCAATCATGCAGACTGTAGTCTTCAATATTCATCAATAAGTGTTTCAAGTCATCCTCATTTTCAGCCAGCAAAGTTGTGTCATCTGCAAATCACAAGTTGTTAATGAGTCTTCCTCCAATCCTGATGCAAAGTTCTTGTTCATATAGTCCAACTTCTCAGATTTATCTGTTCAGCATACAGATTGAATCGGTATGGTGAAAGGATATAATCCTGACACACTCCTTTCTTGATTTTAAACCATGCAGTGTCCCCTTGTTCTGTTCAAACAATAGCTTCCTGGTCTATATACAAGTTCCTCCTGAGGACATTTAAGTGTTCTGGATTTCCCATTCTTCTCAATGTTACCCATAATTTGTTATGATCCACACAATTGAATGTCTTTGCATAGTCAGTAAAACACAAACAAACATCTTTCTGGTATTCTTTACTTTGAGCCATGATCCCTCTGACATCAGCAATGATATCTCTCTCTCCAAGTCCTCATCTGAATCCTGCTTGCACTTCTGGAAGTTCTCAGTCAATATACTGCTATAACCATTTTTGAATTATCTTCAGTAAGATTTTACTTTTGTGCAATATTAAGGATATCATTTGATAATTTCCACATTATGTGAGATCACCTTTCTTTGGAATCAGTACAAATATGGATCTTTTCCAGTCAGTTGGCTGGGTAGTTGTCTTCCAAGTCTTTTGACATAGGCAAGTGAGTGCCTCTAGTGCAGCATTGGTTTGTTGAAACATCCCAATGGGTATCTGTGTTAGAATGGGTTCTCTAGAGAAGCAAAAACAGTAAAGCTTATATATAGAGAGAAAAATAAATTGATCTTGGGAAAATGTCTCATACATTTATAGAAGCTGGCAAGTACCAAGTTCTTGGATCAAACGTTAAGCTGGAGGCTTTTCCTGACGCACACAGCTGTAGGGGCTGACAAGCTCAAGGTAGGCAGACAGGATACTGCCTGCTGACTCCATCGAATGATGAATCCAAGATCTCCAGACTGAGTGGTGGATTGTTCACTCATGGACTATTGTAGACAGCACAACAGAATCCCGATCCACAGAACAGTGTCTCTTTTCCCAGGATGTCCATACATAAAACAGAAGCAGGCCACATCCCTAGGGAAACTCCCTTTCAATGGATTGGCTGCTCAAAACATACATCTGATCCCGTCTTGGGAGCAACCCACATCACATTTGCTGAAACCACACAGAACTGAGGTCCAGCCAAGTTGACACACAGCTCCAACTATCACAGTATCCCATCAATTCCTGGAGCCTTGTTTTTCACTACTTCCTTCAGTACAGCTTCAACTTCTTCCTTCAATACCATTGATTCTTGAACATATACCACTCCCTGAAATGTATGAATATCAGTCAATTCTTTCTGGTGCAGTAACTTTTTTTTTTTTTTTTAATTGTGATTGGGGTGAAAATTTACAGAGCAAATTCTCTTTCCATACAGAAGCTCACATACACTTTGTTTGATTGCAATTTCCCACAACGCAACATCTCACCTCCCACTTCCTCCCCATGGTTACCTCTTGTTCTCTCCCATGCACTCCTGCCCCTAGACTTGTCTCCTTGTGCATACACAGCCTTTGTATTCTTTCATGATTGGTATCCCATATCATCCCCATAGTTACCTCTTTGTATCCCCATAGTTACCTCTTTCTTGCTTCTCTCCCATGCACTCCTGCCCCTACACTTGTCTCCTTGTGCATGCACAGCCTTTGTATTCTCTCATGATTGGTCTCTCCAAGAAGTGTACCTACCTAATGCAAATGTTCAGCTCATAAACCTATCTTTTCTTTGCCTAGAAGCCACAGGAGTAGGTTCAATTCCAGACCTGAAGGGCAGGTAGGGGACATAGTCTCAGTGGTTCCATCAGGCTCTATCAGACCAGAAAACCTGGTCCTTTTTTATTACTTTTTTTAATGGTTTTGAGTTTGTTTCCTCATTGTTCACCCACTCTTTCCAGGATTTCCTACATAGTTCTCCCCCCAAGTGTTTGACAGTGGTGTCCAGGCACCAACTAGTTCTTCTGTCCTTATAGTCATATAGGCTGAGGATCACATGATGTACCAATCACTTGGACTAATTGTTTCCATGCACTTTGGTTTTCTTCATTCTTCTTTTCTCTGGATGAGGAGAGGCCCATCATTGCATCTAGATTGTCACTTGCAAGCTTTTAAGACCCCAGACACTACTTGCTAAAGTAGGCTGTGGAACAATGTTTTTGTAGTATGTCATGACAATTGACCCTGATGTCCCCTGTAACTATGATCCAGAGCTCAGAGGTCCAACTACTTGCTACCTCTGGGTAGCTGACTGTGGCCAAGAAGTGACTACAACCATATCTCAATGTTTGTCTTCACTGACGACAGAGTATTGTATGTGCAAAGGAATTTGTCTTTGTTGTCTTACCTCCCATGCACCTCTCTGTCTTTCTCTTCCTCAATGTCACTGTTTTGATCACTCACATTTGGTACATTGGACTGTAGGCTATGTTTGCTGATCATTTTCTAATGGAGATGTTGGGTTAAGGTGTTGATTTTGGCTCTTTCATTTTTGTTGATGTGTGCATCTATTGTTATATATTGCTCTTTGATCACTGTTTTTGCTGTGTCTCAAAGATATTTGCATGCTGTGTTTTCATTCTCATTTAATTCAAGGAACTGTTTAATTCCATTTATTATTTCTTCTATTACCTGGTCATTTTTGAGGAGGGTGTTATTTAGTTTGCATGTGATTTCTCTCTTTCTGTTGGTCTTCCTAGTATCAACTTCTAAGTTATATCGTTGTGATATGAGAAGATATTTTTCAGTATTTCAAAGTTTTAAAATGTATCATGGCTTGCTTTGTGGCCTAACATATGATCTATCTTGGAAAATGATCTATGTGTGCTGGAAAAGAATATACATTATGCAGTTGTTGGGTGAAGAGCTCTGTAGATGTCTATAAGGTCAAATGGGTTGATTATGCTGTTTGGTTCTTCAGCATCTTTGTTGAGTTTCTTTCTAGTTGTTCTATAGTTTATTGAAAATGGTATATTAAAGTCTCCTACTATTACTGTGTATTTATCTATTTGCCTTTCAATTCTGTTAAAGTCTGATTGGTATATTTTGTGGCTCTTTTATTGTGTCCTTAAATATTTTGTATGGTAATAACCTCTTGTTCAATTGAAAATTAAATCATTATATAATGTCCTTCCTTTTCTATTTGGAAGGAAGATTGAGAAATCTACTTCCTTAGTGACACTGCCTTGGAAACCCAAGGAGGGGTCAATTTGAGTCAGGTCTGACTCGATGGCACATAACAACAACAACAACCTTTTCTATTATGATATTATTATGATTTTTGGCTTCAAGTCTATTTTATCAAAATTGATATTACCACTCCTGCATTTGTTTTGTTTTGTTTTTTGATTGTCATTTGCTTTATATATTTTTCCCAAACTTTGATTTTCAGTCTACTTTTTACTTTGCATCTAAGATGAGTCTCTTGTAGACATCATATTAATGGGTCATGTTTTCTTATCCAGTCTGCAACTCTCCATCTCTTGAGCAGTTTATTTAATTCAATTGCATTTGGTGTAATTATTGACAAATGTTAATTTATTGATGTCATTTTATTATGTTTTTTAGCAGCATTGCTTATTTCTTTTTCCCATATATTTTTCTGTGCTGAGCTCATTTTGTTTATGAATTTTGTTATCATTTCCTAAGTTGCTATTGTTTCACTCACTTACTCACTGCTGTCGAGTTGGATCTGACTCATAGCAACCCCTCTTTGGGTTTCAGAGGTGGTATCACTATGAAAATAGATTGGCCAAACTTCCTTCCAGCTATTGTTTTAGTATTTGCTAAATATTTCTGCCTCACCCCTTTTTTATTTTGATGTGAATGTTTATCATTTTTCTTTGTGGTTACTCTGGGAATTATAGTTTTCTTCCCAAGTTTAGCACTGTCTGTTCTATCCTGCCATTGTCTTGACTTCCTCACCATTTGGAAGTTCTGTACCTACACAGTTTATTCCCTCTTTTTGGTTTGTAGTTGTCCTCATTTGCTAATTAATGTCTGGTTCCCTGTTTATAGTTTTGTAAGCTAATTTTCCTTTGGATATTTCTACAAATGTGTTTGTTTCTGAGTTATGTCATCATGTATATGAATCATTTTTCTCCTCTGCTGTTGTTGTTTTTCTGTCTGAAGCACTCTATTTAGCATCGCTTGTAAGGTCAGTCTGGTTTTAACAAATTCCTCTTAATCTCTTTCTCTGTAGAGGTCTTAATTTCACCATCATTACTGTGGGACAGTATGACTGGTTATATAATTCTTTGTTGGCAATTATCTTTCTTTCAGGATTTTATATATATCATACCACAGCCTTCTCATCTTCATGGTTTCTGTCAAGAAATGAGAGTTTCATCTTATCGGTTGCCCTTTGTAGGTAACATTTTGTTCTTCTTGTGCTGCTTTCAGAATTCTTTCTTTGTCTTTGGTTTGGCTGAGTTTGATTATGATATGTCTTATTGATTTTCTTTTGATATCTATCCTGTTTGGGGTTTGTTGAACATCTTGAATGAATATCTTCTCATCTTTCATCATATTAGGAAAATTATCTTCCAATAAAGCTTTGAATATTTTCTCTGTGGTTTTATCTGTCTCTTCCTGTGCTTGAATTCTGATTACTCATAGGTTATTCCTCTTGATAGTATCCCACATGAATCTCAGCCTTTCTTCAAGTTATGTTGATCTTTTTTTCTGATTGATGTCTTAAGAAAATAGCATTGAGGTGTTTGTCTTCAATCTCACTAATTCTCTCTTCCACTGATCTAATTCTCTTCCTTTGGCCATTCAATGTGTATTTCTGATATCTTAGTATTAATCTTGTGGATTTTTATTTGTTGTTTTTGTATCAATTATAATTTTTTATTTATTTTGTCAGCTTGTTCTCGAGTTTTGCCTGTGGTTTCATTAATTTTGTCAGTGTTTTCCTTGCTTGGTCTCTCAATATTTTGAAGGTACCTGAATATAATTTTCTGAATTCCTTATCAGGGAGTTACAAGGCTGCTTCTTCCTCAGGGACATTTTCTGGGTCTGTGTCCTTAACCCTTGCTTGTAGTACTTTATATTGCTTGTTTGTGTGGCCTAGGATGGTCAGTTTCTCTGAGACATTTTGATGTTGTTGTATTTATATTCAATTTTTAGTTGTATATCTATTTATATGATTCATCCAAGTTTTTTTTCCTTTATTTTCTTTTGATATATCTGTGTGAGCAGGGTACTTTGGTCCTTTATTCACTAGTTGGTAGCACTTAGGCACTTATAATCTGTCTCCTGGACGGTGTGATAGAAAATGAATGTGTGTGCACAGATCTCTATTAGCTGTTTGTAAACAGCAATTGAGGATGAGTTGAGCTGCTACTGGCTGGTGTCTATTGTTGGTTAGTTGGTCCAGAAGCAAGTGATGACCATTTCTCAGTGGATGGGGCTGCAGGAAGTGTAGGTATGGTTAGGCTGTGTGGGAATTGCTGCTGATTCTCACTCAGTTAGACAAAAGAAAAAAAAAAAATAAATAAATAAGAGCCACCAAAAAAACAAAAACAAGAGAACAGAAAATACAAACCATATAAACAAACAGGAACAGTTGCAGAAGAAGAAGAAGAAGAAGAAGAAGAAGAAGAAGAAGAAGAAGAAGGGGAAGGGGAAGGAGAAGGAGAAGGAGAAGGAGAAGGAGAAGGAGAAGGAGA
>NW_006921773.1:4125972-4133133 GCF_000298275.1 Orycteropus afer afer | reverse complement strand
ATAATAACTAAAAAAAAAAAAAAAGACAAAACAGTAGGTGGTAGAGCAGGGTACTTAAGCTCTGTCAGGGCACAGACTAGGATGGAATCCCTGCTCATCAAGAACGTGAATGGAGGTGAAGTATGGCCTCACCTCTGTGCACCAAGAAGGTGTGGGATATAATAGCAACAATGGAAATATCTAGTGAGGTTGCCTGTACTGTCTGCAGCAAGCAGAGTCTATTTTTTGGTTGCTGTCCAGGTCAGAACACTGCTTACATATATTCAAAATGACTGCACCACTTGCAAATATTAAAAATGGCTGCACCCTCAGGACAAGTGGGAGTCCACAGTTCTGTTTGTTTCCTTCTTTGTTGTTTTCCTTTCCAGTTATCAGTCACCAGTGCAGTCTTTGCGCATATAGTCCTTGGTGAACAGAGATGATTCTTAGGTTGAGGCTGCATCAGAATGTCACTTTCAAATATTCAAAATGGCTGCACCTTCACGACAGCTAGCAGTCTGCTGCTTCATTTTCTTCCTTATTCACTATTCTCATTCAAGTTCTTCTACTAGCTGGTATTCAACCCATTTTTTTATCCTTCCCTTCAAAGTGCAGGGTTCCAGGATTGTCTTCTGTATTGATTCCCAATGGTTTCTCATCTCTTTGTTATACATGGTTTGTGTAGCTTGTCTTGCCTATTTAGCCATCTTGCTGACAGTCCCTTAACCATTGTATTTTCAATAGCCTCAAGTGCATGTTAAACTTGACAATGAATAAGGAAGACTGAAGAAGATATGACACATTGGAATTGCAGTGTTGCTGAAGGTTATGGAAAATACCATGGATTACCAGAAAAATGAACAAACCTGTCCTTGAAGAAGTGCACCTAGAATGTTCCTTAGAAGTGCGAGGGGCCAGACTGATCTCATGTGCTTTGGTCTTATCAGAAGGGAACAGACCCCGGAGAAGGATATTATGCTCCATAAGGTAGAAAAAGGTCAGTGAAAAAGGGAAAAGAATACCCTCAATAAGATGGACTGACATAATGGCTGTGACAATGGATTTAAGCCTGGCAATCAGTGATTGTAAGGATGGTGCAGGACAGGGTAGTATTTTGTTCTCTTGTACCTAGGGTCACTGTGAGTGGAAATCAACTTAATGTTATGTAACAACAACAACACTCATAAATGAAAAGAAGTGAATAACACAGAGCTACATGGATGAATCTCACAATTGAGAGATTTTTATATCATATGATTTCATTATATTTATGCCAATTTGGAAAACAAAATACCCAAGTTTAGGAACAGAAAACAATTGATTATGAATTATGAACAGTTGATTATGAACAGAAAAAAATTAATTATGAAACAGCAAGGGATACATTTTGGGATGACAGAACCATTTTACATGTTTATTTTCTTTTTGGTTACACGTCCACAAAATTTTGGCAAAGTTCATTGAACTGTAAATTTAAAGAGTGAATATGACTGTATATAAAATTAACAAATCAATTTTACATGTAAGACTTAGATAGACTGAAATAAATCTATGTAGAAACATATACCAGGTTAACATTAATCAAAACAAAGATGAAATAGCATTATTAAATTAAGATAAATTAGACAGAACAAAGAAGATTATCAAGGATAAAGAAGGGCATTACATAATGATCAATTATTTTTATCTGTAGATGATGTTATTTGTATATATGTTGTTGTTGTTGTTGTTGTTGTTATGTGCCGTCGAGTCAGCCCCGACTCATAGCGACCCCTCCTTGGGTTTCCGAGGCAGTATCACTACGGAAGTAGGATTGCCCAACCTTCCTTCCGAGGAGTGGCTGGTGGGTTTGAACCGCCAGCCGCCTGGTTAGCAGGCAAGTGTCTTAGCCACTATGCTACCAGAGCTCCCTTGTATATATAGAAATCACAAAGAATCATCATAAACAACCACAACAACAAACATTTCAGTACTAATAACAAAGTAAAGGAACATGGCCAGATACAAAGGTTATTATACAAGTCATTTTTCTATATACCTGCAATGAAAAACTAAAATTTGAAATATCAAAATTACCATTTATAATAGAACAAAAAATGAAATACATACATACAAATCTACCAAAATATATATAATATTTATAGGTGGAAAACATGTTTTGTTTTTTCCTAATAAAAGAGATTTTGAAAAAGAAAAGACTAAAGAAGAAATATACCTCCCTCTTCATTGAATGATCTCAGTGCTATTAAGATATAAATTATTCCCAATTTGATGTATACAATAATTGCAATCACAATTAAAATCCTAACAAGCTATTTTGTAGATACCTGAGCAATAATTTTAAATTTCATGTGACAGGGCAAAAAAACCTAGTATATACAGCCAAATTGTAAAGGATGAACAAAGTTGGAGGAGTCGCATGTGAATTTCAAGATGTATTACAGAGCTAAAGTAATTACAATAATGCAGTATTGAAGAAATGTTAACAATTTACAGTATTAATTAATAGTTAGTTAATAGCAATTTACCAAGTTTGGTTCATTAATTGTAACAAATGTACCAATATAAGATGTTAACATAAGAATCTGGGTGCAGGGTATATGGGAATTCTCTGTAATATTTTCATAGTTGTTCTGTAAATCTAAAGGTGCTCCAAAAATTTTTCATGTTAAAAATTAATACACAATTGATAAAATACTTAAAAGAAATCAAAGATATAAAAAGAAGGTCATGAAAATTATAACATTCATCCTCACTCATAATTGAATTGTAAAATAAAATTAAAATGAAGTATAGTTTTTTATATTTCATACTTTTATTTCAAAAACTAATAATAAAAAGAGTATAATAACACAATTTTTTAAAGCAAAGCTTGAGGAAACAAATCCTTTCATTCCTGGCTGGTTGGAAGGCTAACTTTACAACACTTACGGAGTGAATCTAGCAGTGTCTTACAAACCAACCCCAAATTCATGGCTGTTGAATCAATTCTGACTCAAAGCAGCAAAAGACAGAACAGAGCTGCCCATAGTGTTTCCATGGCTGTAAATAAACCCTTATGAAAGCAGACTGCCACCTCTTTTCATGTGGAGTAGTTGATTGGTTACATTGCCAATTTTTCAGTTAGCAGTTCAGTGCCTTAACCACTGTGTCAGCAATGTTCCTAATATCTTAGAAAGGAACCACTAATTTTCATAGGTTTTCTGTCTTTTTACATATGCATTTTTTAGTTCCAGTTTCTAATTTTTTTCTCTTTTAAAGATTTTACATTGTTGTTGTGTTGTTGTTGTGTTGTTGTTGTTTGCTGTTGAGTCAGCCCCAACTCATAGCGACCCCTCCTTGGGTTTCCGAGGCAGTATCACTACGGAAGTAGGATTGCCCAACCTTCCTTCCGAGGAGGAGCGGCTGGTGGGTTTGAACCGCCAGCCTTATTTTCAAAAATTAAACTATCACATTTGATCAATTTGTTCTTAGTTTCTGAATATTTTATTATATTTACTGTTTTTTTTTTTTTTTTTTTTGGTATGATACACTTAATTTATATATTTTTTCAAATAACTTTCTCAGAAAAAGTTTATATGGGTCCTAATTAACAAGAAGCAAAATTATTTTATCTTCACTTTTATGTAATTAGCTTAAAGTTGTTGATCAGCTTCCAGATCTTTCTGTTTATAACTCCCCGATGTGCTACTATGCACACCCCATTCCCCTGTGTAGTATATCATGGGTTCATCTGTGTAGACTGATTTTCACCTCCTGTGGATCCTAGGATTTAGCGTTATTCGTTTTCATCCTCTTCTTCTGTTTCTCTATTAGCTAATTAACTGCAAAAGAAAGAATTGTTTATATTAATTTTTTTTTTTATTATTGCTCCTGGAAACTGATACTGGGGTTACATGATATTAAAGACTATTCTGAGCTGTTTCACAATCTTTTTCTAATTTTTATCATACCATTTTTCATATTATGGCAAAAACTTGAAACAGTATTTTCGCTGCTGCTCAATTTTTCACTAAATTTACTGCTTTTAGTTTAGTTAACTATCATTGGCAGAGAGATTCTGTAATCCAGCCTCTTTCCACAATCTTTAACTGAATACAAATTTCTTTTTAAACAAAAGCACTAACCTAGAAAATTTATCTGGATTCCAACATTAAACAAGGTTTGAGACATAAATCTAGTTTCTTATAGAAACTGCTAGCAAATATCCTCAGACCATTTTCATTATTTAAGTGATTCATTTATTTCTTAAACAAATAGTAAGCCAAATATCCCATAAAATTTAAAGCACAACTGTAACTTTGAAAAAATAACAACAGAGGACATTATCATAGTTAAAAATTATCGTACGACCCACTTGGAATTATTATGGAAGCCCATAAGTTTTGTTATGTTTTCGCTCTTAAGTAAGCATCAAAATTTACAATTCTAGTACAGACAAAAGGCGAAGTGCAATTTTATTAGAACATTGACAAATATAATTAAGCACTTGTATTTTTGTTGATAAGGAACACACAATAGCAATGAATACTTTCTGCAAAGAAAAATTCTCCCATAACATTTTTGGAAATGAAACAAAAATGAGATATTTACTGAAGAGATGATATCATAAGTCATTATGTTAGTTTCTGAACAGTGATTTATTATTGTTATTGTCATTTTAAAACTTAATTAATCTCTAATTAATTCACACAATTGCAGAAAATGTTGGTATCACAAATAGCAAGTTAGGAATGAAATTACTATTCAAGCAAAGAGAAAGGTTAGATATGTTTATAAGGAATATATTTCTTCACCATTTATATTGAAAAATTTGTAAAACTTTATAGATATCTCTCCAATTATGATCATACACATCTTTGTGTTTAATTTTGGTGTGTTAGTTGGTCAGGAGAAGGCAAAATTATAAGAGAGTAAGAAAGCTCTCCACTTTCACTGTTTGATTACTTCTCTAGGATTTTTCAAGATAAAGCAAATAATATTGTGCTGACATGTATTTCCTTGGAAATTTGGTAGTGTATTATGTTGTTGATCAGTGTACAAGTAGAAAACCAATTCTGTTATTTTCAGATATTTTGATAAGAAGATATTTATAAAATAGATAGAAATTTATTACATAGAATTACTTTGTTTTTTTAATTTTACATGTGTTTTAATTGTACAGAGCTTGAGTTTATTTATTTATTTATTTTTAGCTTCAATATTTAATTATTTTATTTTTTTATTCACTACAATAAAGCAAATAATCTGAAGTCCACTTTATGGGTAATCATAAAAATTTATATTTGATGGTTCTTGATTTTCAGATTGACTATGAAACAAAAAAGAAATAGTATTACTCAATATAAACACATGTCATCTCTTCTACTATCTCAGACATCTCAGACACAATCTTCTACTATGTCATATTTAACATCTGTCATGAGAATGGTGGATAAAGCAAGGAGGTTGAAAGTTAAATTTTGAGTGATCACATGGTTGTACTCCCATTCCACCTTAATTCAGTCAGCTTAGAAGATGATTTGTTTTCATGTTGTGTTATGAAATAGCAATGTCTTTTAATATATTCCTAGCATGTATTTAGGACATTTATCAGCAAGCAAAGAAAATCTTCATATATTAGGAAAAGTTAGACTTGGCTAGCAAATGGTTTTCAGCATAGTTTTCTTTAATAAGGAATCTTCAATATGAAAATCTTGACCTTTTGATTAAAGTAATAAGGTCAACCTATTGAAGACACTTGAGAATATTCTTGAGATATATTCTTTGGGTAACCCACTCAAAATAATACAAACGGTCTTTAAGATTACTGTCATAGACACAGGACATTTCTGTCATTATTCTTTTCCTGCATCATTTTCACCATTTTAAAAGTGTGAGTACATTGCCCTTTTAAGTAAATTGTGCATTGGAATGAGTAAAGAAGTAGTCACGTTCACTGTGCAAGATACATTGTGCAAGACAAATTGTTCATATTAAAATTATCTAAAATTTCATTCAATGAAGAAATTACAAATGGAGAAATGGTAAGCATTTTCTGTGAATAAAGAAACATGAATTTTACATGCCTTTTCATTTGCACAGTAGCATTCTGTCTGGTTTACACATAGTTAATAGTACCTTAAGAGGTGAAACCTTTGGGAACTCTGGTGGCATAGTGTCTAAGACATTTGACTGCTAACCAGAAGTCTGGTGGTTCAAACCCACAAACCACTCCTTGGAGAGAAGATTGGGCCATCTACTTCCATAGTGATACTGCCTCGGATGCCCAAGGATGGGTCTCTACCACTACAAGTCGGATTCGACTTGAGATCAGTGAGTTTTTTTTTTTTTTTTTTTTAATGTGACTTCAACACTTACTTCAAAACTCTTATTGAAATTCACATTGTAATTCACAAAATAATCTTCAATTGAATGGCAACTATACTCTCCCAGTGAATTAAACTTCCATAGATGAGAGTTAAAAAAATCATATATATTAACTTTATGTATTTTCCACTACTATGTCAGAAACTGATTAATACTCTGAACATTACAGATTTAATCTGACTCAAAAAGAAAGTATTTGTAGGCTCTGCAGTCATCAGTGCTTGCTCTTACAGATGGTGTGCCATTGATGAGATTTTTTTTCCAGTGAAATTTTGGATTTCCCTTCCAGAGAGTATAATATTTTTCCATCAATTTTATGTGAATGTTAAAAAAAAATGTAATGAATTATGTATCTCTCTCTTATTTTCCTCTAATAATAATTGAAAAAAATAACTAAAATTTTGTACTGAAAATATTTTATGCTCATTCTGGTAATTGAAATGATATCATTTGGGAAGTCTTTATTTTTTTTAAGATGAAAAATGTAATACATTTTTTGACAAAAGTTTGCTGAATTATACAATCATAGAGTCATATGTACCAGGAAAAACAGATTCAAAGCCAAGTTTTCATAGAATCAATTTCATATGTGTGTGTATGTATGTTGCTGTTGTTATATGCCATCAAGTTGGACCTGACTCATAGCGACCCCTCCTTGAGTTTCTGAGGCGGAATCACTACGGAAGTAGATTGCCCAATCTTCCTTCTGAGGAGTGTCTTCTGGGTTTGAACCACCAGCCTTCTGGTTAGCAGTCAAGTGCCTTAGGCACTATGCCACCAGAGCTCCCTGTATATGTATGTATATTTTTTCAT
>NW_006921773.1:4120225-4125642 GCF_000298275.1 Orycteropus afer afer | reverse complement strand
GAGATATATATTATACACACATATGTTTTTAAAATAGATATCTAATTAAAATACTCTGAATATTACTGAATTGAAATAATTATCCACTAGAATGTTATTAACATATATGAATTAAGAGAGAAAAAACATGCATTTGCACTGAATGACTTTATTGTAGTTAATAATTTTAAATCATGGTTTCCCTCTACCATTGTAAATGTTTGGTGCTGGTTTGTTTGATGTTTTAGCACATTTTATTCAATAAGTCTGAGGACTGTTCCTTAGTAACTTGACTTTTCAATCACTAATACCAGGAATAAATATAAATTAACAATGAAGTAGCATAAGATAAGCCTTTATGACTTTTCCATATTGTAGCTGTAACATTGGATTCAGAGAGACCATAAAATTTCTTAGTAAGTGAACAGGGTGTTATGCTCATTAAGATCTCTTAATTAATTTGCTTCCTACAGGTGACATCCTTGCACACTGATTTAGGACATTGTGTATATGAAAAAGATAACTGGAGCACTGGAAAGGTTATTTAATGAATGCCCAACCAAATCTTGTAATATATGAATCATTTAATTAGATGAGTGGCTTCAACAACTTTTTTTTTGTTCCTTTTTGTCATCAGATACAGAGGTGACTTTCCTTTTTATTATTATTATTATTTTAATAGTATATGGAAGGATGGATATGAAATTGAGCAGTAACCTCTAAACTTTCAATTTTCATTAGTTTGCAAAGTAATTTAAGAGGTGAGTAGATGCATTATATTGTTTCTATGTGTCATTTTTGGCTTTTCATTTACCAATTTTAATAATTGATTATGTGTCCTTTACTTAAAATTTGCTTGTGAAATCTATGTGTTGGTTTAAAAATCTGGCTGATTATAATATATTTCAGAAAAGAGAAAATGGAAAAGATGAGAATAATTGATAGAAATTTCTGACTAATCAGTAATGGCTGACTTGAATTGATAATCCAAGACATGAGGAAAAATTTTATTTGGTCTGAAAATTACTACCATCACATTATTAAGATTATCAAGTAGGTGATTTGTTTTTTAAGAAAATAGGTCCCAGTAAGCTTGCACTGCTATGAGCCAGAATCAGCTAAATTGCACACGATGGAAAAAAAAAAAAAAACAAGATTATATGGTTGCATCTAACAGGTTTTTTTCCTTTTTTTCTTTTTTTGTCCTTACAGATAATGCTCATCTTAGCCAGAGTTTAATAAAAAATTATATTGTTAACCCAGGATAGGTGCTTCTGATAGATTGGATTAAGAGTTCTCGTGCTAAAAGTTACTAATCATATTATGTTGGGTCTCAAAATGTCAAGCAACATATGCAAACAATTTTTCTTTATTTGTAAAATAAAATAGTTGTAGTATGTGATTGCTATAATTTACTGTAGTTCTGAAACCAATTATTGTGAATATGATAGGGTTTATTATAATTACAGAATTTGAGGAACAAGGAAACAATCACTCTCTCTTCTTCCTGATAACTTTTTTCATGTGTGTTTTTGCTTTATTTATTATTATTTACTGCACAAATGTGAAATACGTTTTTCTTCTTGTGTTTATATTTTCCACAGTTTTCTTGCCCTACAGTTGAAGGTTGATAGCAATGGGTCTTTTTTTTAAAATATGTTTCAGGCCCTTAAGCCCTTTAGAGTCAGGAAAGGGAGGGACCAGGAGAGGCCTCAGGGACCTCAGGAATGGCAGGATATCTAGGCTGAATGGAGTGGGAGGCAAGGCTAGGCCCCAAGCCCCCTAGAGCCAGGAAAGGGAGGGATGAGGAACAGCTGAGGACCACAGAGTGGCAGCTTTCAGCTAGGAGCTAGATAAGAGAAGGATGTAGAGGTTCCCAACAGCTAAGGGAGAAAAACTTGTCTGTCAGTTTGTCACCCTGTGAGGCTTGTATGTTGCTGTAAGGCTTGAGGCTGTGCCTCTGGTGTTTCAGACGCCAGCAGAGTTGCACATGGTGCACAGGTTTCAATACAGCTTACAGGCTAAGACAGATAAGGTAGAAGGAGGAGGATATCCACTTCTCAAAAATTGGCCAGGAAAAACCTTATGAATAGCAGAGAGAAACACTGTCTTATACATTACTGGGCAACTTTATGAATGGCTTGGAAACATTATCCAACACAGTGCAGGAAAATGAGCCCCTTGAGTTGGAAGGCACTCAAAATAGAACTGGGAAAGAGTTGCCTCATAAGAGTAGAACCAACCTTAATGATATGGATAAAGAAAGTCTTTTAGGACCTCCATATGTTGACATGGCATGACTCAAATTTAGGAGAAACAGCTGCAAACATCCATTAATAATTGGTACATGGAATGTATGAAGTGTGAATCTAGGAAAATTGGAAGTTGTCAAAAATGAAATGAAACACCTAATGATTGATATCCTAGGCATTACTGAGGTGAAATGGACTGGTTTTAGCCATTTTGAATCAGATAAAATTATGATCTACTATGCCAGGAATGACAAATTGAAGACGAATGGTGTGGCATTGATCATCACAAAAGATGTTTCAAGATCTGTCCTGAAGTACAATACTGTCAGTGATAGGATAATATCCATACACACACAAGGAAGACCAGTTAGCACGACTATCATTCAAATTTATGTACCAACCACCAAAGCCAAAGATGAGGAAATTGAAGATTTTTATCAACTTCTGCGATCTGAAATTTACCAAACATGCAATCAAGATGTGTTGCTTATCATTGGTGATTGGAATGCAAAAGTGAGAAACAAAGAAGAATCACTGGTAATTGGAAAATTTGGCCTTGGTGACAGAAGTAACACTAGAGATGGCATGATAGAATTTTGCAAGACCAATGACTTATTCATTACAAATACCTTTTTTCAACAATGCAAACAGCGGCTATACACATGGACTTCACCAGATGGAGTACACAGAAATCATATTGACTACATCTGTGGCAAGAGGTGATTGAAAAGCTTACTATCTTCAGCCAAAACCAGGCCAGGAGCTTATTATGGAACAGACCATCAACTGATTGTGTGCAAGTTCAAACTGAAGTTTAAGACAATTAAAACAAGTCCACAAGAGCCAAAATATGATCTTGAATATATCCCTCCTGAATTTAGAGGCCATCTAAAGAATAGATATGCTGTATTGAGTACCAATGACTGAAAACCAGAAGAATTGTGAGATGACATCAATAGCATCATCATGAAGAAAGGAAGAGGTCATTAAAAATATGAGAAAGAAAGAAAAGACGAAAATGGATGTCAGAAGAGGCTCTGAAACTTGCCCTTGAGTGAAGAGTAGCTAAAACAAATGGAAGAAATGACAAGATAAAATAGATGGACAGATTTCAAAGCCAGCTTGAGCAGACAAAGCCAATTACTATAACGAAATATGCAAAGACTTGAAGTCAGAAAACCAAAAGGGAAGAACACCCTCAGCATTCCTCAAGCTGAAAAAACTGAGGAGAAAATTTAAACCTCAAAAGAAGATGGAAGGAACACACAGAGTCACTGAACAAGAAAGAACTGGTATATCTTCATCCATTTCAGGAGGTGGCGTATGTCCAAGAACAAATGGTATTGAGGGAAGAGGTTGAAACTACACTGAGGGAATTGCCAAGGAACAAGGCTCCAGGAATTGATGGACTACCCATTGAGATATTTGAACGTAGTGATTTCCCACTGGAGGCACTCACTCAGTTATGCCAAGAGATTTGGAAGACAGCTACCTAGCCAACTGACTGGAAGAGATCCATATTTGTACCCATTCCAAAGAAAGTTGATCTCAGAGAATGTGGAAATTATTGAACAGTATCATTAATATTGATGCAAGTAAAATATTACTGAAGATAATTAAAAAAAATGGTTGCAGCAGTATATTGACAGAGAACTTCCAGATGTGCAGGCTGGATTGAGAAGAGGATGTGGAATGAGAGATATCATTGCTGATGTCAGATGGATCTTGGGTCAAATGAAAGAATACAAGAAAGATGTTTACTTGTGTTTTATTGACTATTCAAAAACATTTGATTGTGTGGATCATAACAAATTGTGGATAACCTTGAGAAGAATGTGAATTCCAGAACATTTAATTGTACTCATAAGGAACCGGTACATACATCAGGAGGCTGTCATTCAAACAGAAAAAGGGAACACTGCATGGTTTAAAATCAAGAAGAGAGTGTGTCAGGGATGTATCGTTTCACCATACTTATTCAATCAGCATGCTGAGCAAATAATCTGAGAAGCTGGACTATACAAAGTAAAACGTGGCATCAGGATTGGAGGAAGAATCATTAACAACCTTCAATATGCTGACAACACAACTTTCCTTGCTGAAAGTGAGGATGACTTGAGGCACTTACTGATGAAGATCAAAGAATACAGTCTGCAGTATGGATTACATCTCAATAAAGAAAATAAAATCCTTACAACTGGACCTGTAAGCAGCATTACGATAATGGAGAAAAGATTGAAATAGTCAAAGACTTCACATTGCTTGGTTCTACAATTGATGCCAAAGGAAGCAGCAGTCAGGACATCAGATGACATATAGCACTGGACAAATCAGCTGCAAAGGACCTCTTTCAAATGCTGAAGATTAAAGATGTCTCCTTGAGGATTAAGGTACACCTGACACAAGCCATGGTATTTTCAATTGCCTCATATGCATGTGAGAGCTGGACAATGAATAAGGAAGACCAAAGAAGAGTTGTTGCTTTTGAGTGGAGGTGTTGGCGAAGAATGTTTAGAGTACTGTGAACTACTAAAAGAACTAACAGGTCTGTCCTGGAGGAAGTGCAGCCAGAATGCTCCTTGGAGGTGAGATTGGCCAGACTTTGTCTCATATACTTTGGTCATGTTGTCAGAAGGGACCATTCCCTGGAGAAGGATGTCATGCTTGGTACACTGGAGGGTCGATGAAAGAGGGGAAGGCCCTCAATGAGATGGATTGACACGGTGGTGGCAGCAATGAGCTCAAGTTTAGCAAGAATTCCTGGATCAGGACCAGGCAGTATTTTGTTCTGCTGTGCATAGAGTCACTGTGAGTCAGAGATGACTTGATGGCACCTAACAATAATAACAATATGTTTCAGGGCACAAGTTGTCTTCTGACCTGGTTTTTCTGTAGTGTTTAGAACCCACAGAGTCAAATTCTGACTCATACCAATTCCATTTCATTGAGTAGAACTGCCACATTGGGTTATATAGGCTGTCATAATTATGGGAGCAGATTGTCAGGTCTTCATTCTTTGGAACCACAAGGTTTTAAAACTCCCAGGCTTTCTGTTAGCTCAAAACTCACTGCCATCAAGTCAATTCCGACTCATAGTGACTCCAATTGGGCTTCCTGGGCTGTAAGTTTTATTGAAGTAAATTGCCCATCTTCCTTCCATGGAGCAGCTGATGGGTTTGAACCACT
>NW_006921773.1:4111426-4119865 GCF_000298275.1 Orycteropus afer afer | reverse complement strand
GGCACTTGACTGCTAACCAGAAGACTGGAGGTTCAAACCCACCAGCCACTCCTTGGAAGGAAGATGGGGCAATCTACTTCCATAGTGATACTACCTCAGAAACCCAAGGAGGGGTCACTATGAATTGGGTCCTACTTGACAGCACATAATAACAAGAACAGGAATATTAAATGACCATATTTAGAAATCTCTGAATTTTTGATGAACTCAATATTTTGCTTTTCTTTTGCATTGTTAAATGTTTAATTTTTTAAATAATGCCCAGAAGTAGGAAATAATGTGCCTATTCTGATAATTTAATATTTTTGTTTTTATTGGATAATAAGTATTTCATATTCAGTGCATTTTAATATTGATGCTAGAAATCTTCTCAAGAATATTAATGTATCTTATTTTTATTTTCCATTTTTCTTCTTAGCTACTACAATTCATTGCAGATTTATTGTGCTATTTTATATATTATTCCTTATAAAAGTGTATGTAATATTTTCTTAAGTTTTCTTCTTTTATAACATACTATTGTACCACCATCTTCTCCTGGTGTATTAGCTAATCTGAATTCAGTGTGGGGGTATATTTTCTCATCTCATTGATTTCAGTCTTGGCCAAGTGAGTCACAGCACTCGTTGAGAAGAAGGATTTTAATCCCATCTCTGCCCTCCTGAGCTCATGAGTGACTATGAGTCTTATTTTGACCAATAAAATGGAAAAAGGGCTATGTGTCCATCTGTGTAGAAGCTTTAGTGCCCAGCTCATTTTCACCTTCTTCATCTTTTCCCTTTACCATGAAACCTACAATATATACGATAAAGGGAAATTGAAGTTATAGTGAGCTACCTATCTTTTTGTTTAAGTCTTGATACTGTGTTTCATTTGTAATTGCAGCATTTTTTAGCCTAAGCAAATTGAAGATTAATATATTTATGAAATAACTATATTTAAAAAGAAACCCAATAGTGCATGGAAGAAATTTTTCTGTGCATTTCCCAAGATATAATTATATCAATAAGCAAAGAAGCATAACCAACTAGGACTTTGTAAAGGGCATCAGAGGAGGATGGACTCTAGATTAGTATCCATTGTTGATGATGTCATATTTATCTGCTTCTACCACAAGTGTGCAATGATCCTTTGTTTTTTATTAGAATCTTCACTGTATTTTATGCTTGGAGTACTGTCTTCAAGTTTATATGTATATTACGTACGTATATGCCATCTTAACAATTTTTAAGTGCAAAATTCAGTGATATTAATTACATTTTCAATGTTGTGCCACTGTCACCACTATCTATATGCAACACTTCATCACCTCAGGCAGAAACTTGATAGTCATTAAAGAATAACTTACCAACCCTTCTCAGCCCCTGGTATTCTATAGTTAAATCTGTCTCAATGAATTTGGCTATTCTTGATATTTTATATACATGCAATCATTTGTCCTTTTGTGTTTGGCTTATAGCATTTTTTTTTTTTTTAATAACGTTTATCCACTTTGTAACATATATTAAAACTTCTTTCAGTTTTATGACTGAATAATATTCTATTGTATGTATATACCATGATTTACTTAACCATTGCAAAAATGGTGTGGTATTGTCATACTTCATTTAACTTTGTAAGGGGGAGGAGAGAGACTCAAGATCATCAACCCATGATGAGGTAGAAGTCACACATACCTCCACTCTCCCACTTGTTTTCTTTTTTTTTTTTTTTTTTCCACCATTTCTGGTATCAGCCATCCCTGCCACAACACTCTCTTCTCTGCTACGTTTGATCATTTCTTTCAATGGCCATGCAAAACTTACAGACTACACTCACAGTCTCACAGTTACAGGCTTTATTAGGGAAGTAACAGGTTATAATCAGGAGCAGGATTAATTTGGAAATAATATGAACAATTCAGAATACATTTCTTCAATCAGGACAATTTCTTCTAGTCTGTGCACACAGGCAGACCTGTCTTGGCCCCTTGGCCCCTAAGCACCTCGGCCCCTACGTACCTCGGCCTCTAGGCACCTCAGCCTTTAGGCCCCTCCGCCTGGCTTTTGCCCTGCTCCAGCAAGTGTTGCCACGTTCATTACCTCCATCCATATCCTGGAAGCATCCCATTCCAGGAAGCCTCCTGCCTAAAGCCACTTAGCTCTCTTGCTTCCATGGGCTGGGAAGGCCACTACGTAGTCTTGTGGCAGTCTCCTCATTCTCCTGGTTCTGCTTGCCACTGTCTCTGCTACAAGAATGTGACTGCCTGCTGCTGCTTCTCACCATCTCACACTATCTCTGATGTTATAGCTCTGTTTCCTAGGATGTTCTCGGTCCAAAAGATGCGCTCCACTCCTAGCTCTTCTTCTTGATGATTGAGGTCACTCCTTCCACTTCTGGGATTGGCTCCCTTTAGACCTAACAAAGTGACATAACTGTCCAATCCCCTCATTAGTGTTCCACACACTGTATTAGAATGGTCTTGTCTCTACAAAATGTGGTGGTTACGTTTGTGTGTCAACTTGGCTGGGCCTGGTTGAGTGGCTGGGCAGCTGAATGTAGTTTTTACACACGGTGAGATTGGTAATTATCTCCATGGTGGAATCTATTGGAGCAGCTGAGTAGCTGGTTTGGGTATGCGGTCTGCTTCTCATATATAAGAAACAGCTTTGGGCATGGTCTCTAGCTTACAGCACACTTAAACCCTGCATGTAGCAGTGCTGTTATTCAGTCTGCCACACTCTCCCGACCTTGGGACTTGAAATGGACTTAAATTAACGGACTTCAATGTGGTTTGATAACATTGGGACTGTGCCTTTTTACTTGTCAACCTTGGGTTTGTCAGTCTTAGCAGCTAGCAGCTGTTGGAGTGAAGAAAACCCTGTAGCTCCAGTGGGCTAGGAGTAGGATATAAGACTGAACTCCAAGGTTGAGGGGCTTTCACCCAGCCCCTAGAGCCTGGTACTTTGAACTTGGACTTAAAGCCCCCAAATTGTAAGAATAAACTCCTATTTGTTCAAGCCATCCCATTTGTGGTATATTCTCATCAGAGCAGTACTAGGTAACCAGACACAAGGGTTCCACCCAAATTTATTTGTATTATTAGTAAACTATCTAATACCTATAGTGGGCCATAAGTGCTTTATTTTCATAATCACACTCAGTCATTTTGTAAGAGTCACAAAGTCCACGGCTAGAAGCCATGAATTATAATTTTTTATACCACATCTATTCATCTATTGATGGCCAATGAGTTATTTTCATCTTTTGGCTACTGTGAATAAGGTTGCAATGAAAATTAATGTGCAAGTATCTGATTGAGTCCTTGTTTTCAGTTCTTTTTAGTATGTGCAAAAATTGGAATTGCTGGGTCCTTTTGGTAATTCTATATTTAACTTTTTGAGAAATCAGCAAACTATTTCCACATCAACAACATTTTATATTCTTATCAGTAATGCTCAAAAGTTCCAATTTCTCATTCTCACCAAGCATTATTTTCCTTTTTTTTTTTGATAGTAGACATCCTAGTAGGAATGAAGAGATACATCCTTGTGGTTTTGAATTATAGTTACCTAATATTCATGGTATGAGTAAGCTTTTCATGACCTTAATGACCATTTATCTATCATTTTGAGAGAAATATCTATTTGTCACTTTTAATTTCATTGTTTTCTTTTTTATTATTGAGTTATACTAGCTCTTTTTATATTCTGGATATTAAAGCCTTCTCTGATATATGATTTCCAAAAATGATTTTCCCATTTTGTTTGTTATCTTTTCACTTTCTTGTTAATGTTCCTCAATTCATAGATACATATATTTTTTTAAAAAATTTTGATGAAGGACAATTTAACTATGTTTTTCTATATTGCTCATGTCTTTGATGTTGTATCTAGTAATCCATTATCAAATTCAAGATTGTGAAGATTTACCCCTATGATTTCTTCTAAGATTTTATGATTTGAGATCTGATATTTATGTTGTTGGTCCATTTTTAGTTAATTTATTGTATATGGAATGAAATTATGGTCTTAATTTGCTATTTTGCATATGGAAATCTAGTTTTAAGCTCGCCATTTGTAAAATAGACTATTCTTTAACTATTGATTTTTGTTTGGTTTTGTTTTGTTTTCTTGTTGAAAATCAATTGGTAGTAGACATTTGTGTTTAGGTTTACACTCTCAATTTCATCATATATCCTTATGCCCATATGTGTATCCTTATACTAGTACCACATTACTTTTGTTACTGTAATTTTGTAGTAAGATTTAAAATTAGGAATATAACTCTTCCACCTTAGCTCTTTCCAAGATTATTTGGCTGTTTGGGACCTTTGCAAGTTCATATTAATTGAGTATCTGCTTTTCTATTTCTACAGGAAAAGCTGTTAGAATTCTGATAGGAATTTTCTTCAATCTATATACCAGTTTGGGTCGTATTCACATCTTAACAATAATATATCTTCCAATCCATGAATACAAATGTCTTCTTTATTTGTTTAGGTTATCATTAATTTTTTTAACTTAGTTTTCAGTGTATGAAATCTTTTATTTCCTTGGTTAAATTTATTCCAAGATTCTGTCTTTTTTATATAGTATTGTAAACGATGTTACTTTCTTAATTTACTTCTCAGACTATTAATTGCTGCTTTATAGAAACACAACTAATTTCTGTTCTATAATTTCTATCTCTGTATGGGTATTTTCATTTTCTTCACACATTGTTTTCATGATTTCCTTTAGTTTCTTGTTCCTTGTTATTTTTAACTCTTGAGATCTTAAAAGCAGTTGTTTCAAAGTCTTTGTCTAGAAATTCCTATGCTGTGGCTTCCTCCATAATGACTTCTGACACTTTTTTGTTCCCTTTTTGGTGAATGAAACATCCATTCTTGTTTCTTTATACATAATGTGATTTTTTTTGCCTGAAAGCTGGATATTAGAAAATTAAAATATGATAATCAATAAATAATATTCTCCTTCCCTAGAATGTGTTTTGTTTGTTTTTTTTACTGTTGAAAGAGAGAGTAGTCTGTTTATAAAAAGACCACTTTGCAAAGATTCTAATCTTTTTCATGTATCATCACTGACATCTCTTCATAAGCTGGTGTTTTGGTAGTATGTTGACAACAAATTCTTTGAATGTTAGATGCAAAATAATAATAGAGAAAGGAAGAAGAAACCTCTGTCCACCTTTGTAGACTGTCTTTGTACTGTGGTTCTCTGCTTCAGTCAGACTTTCACTGAAGCTTAGAATTAATCCAACTTAAAAAGTTTGCTGCTTGCTGAAAGTGAGGATGACTTAAGGCACCTACTGATGAAGGTTGAAGAATACAGTCTGCAGTATGGATTACATCTCAACATAAAGAAAAAAAAAAATCCTCACAACTGGACCAATGAGCAGCATCACAATAAATGGAGAGAAGATTGAGGTTGTCAAGGAATTCACGTTGCTTGGTTCTACAATCGATGCCAACGGAAGCAGCAGTCAGGACATTAGACGACGTGTAGCATTGGGGAAGTCAACTGCGAAGGAACTGTTTCAAGTGCTGAGGAGCAAGGATATCTCCTTGAGGACTAAGGTGTGCCTGACACAAGCCATGATATTTCCAATCGCCTGGTATGCATGTGAGAGCTGGACAATGAATAAGGAAGACCGAAGAAGAGTTGATGCTTTTGAGTTGTGGTGCTGGCGGAGAATGCTGAAAGTACCATGGTAAAAGAACTAACAGATCTGTCCTGGAGGAAGTGCAGCCAGAATGCTCCTTGGAAGCAAGAATGGCCAGACTTCGTGTCACCTATTTTGATCATGTTGTAAGAAGGGACCATTCCCTGGAGAAGGATGTCATGCTTGGTAGGGTGGAGGGTCGACGAAAGAGGGGGAGGCCTTCAGGGAGATGGATTGATACGGTGGCTGCGATGATGGGCTCAAGTATAGCAGGGATTGTGGGGCTAGCGCAGGATCGGGCAGTGTTTCATTCTGCTGTGCATGGGGTCGCTATGAGTTGGAAACGACTCCACGGCACTTAATAACAACAAAAAGGTTCACATCTTTGAGATTTCTCTAGCATGCTTCTTGACCTAGGTATCCTGTGGCTTTCTAAATATTTATGTATAAATGGATGATTTGTATGTTTTCTATTCCTAGAAAACCAACAAATAAAAAAGTTCTTCCTAGTATTCCTTACAAGATTTTGGACAGTATGAAATAATTGGTTCTTTAGTGGTAGAAATCTCACTTCCCATGCACAAGATCTGAGTTTTATTCCCAGACAATACACCTCATGCACAAGCCACTACCTATCTGCTAGTGGAGGCATTAGTGTTGCTATGACACTGAATAAGTCTCAGCATAGCTTCTAGATTGCACAGACTAGGAAGAAAGGTCTTGTATTTAGTTGCAAAAAATCAGCCAATGAAAACCCTTGTTGTTGTTGTTGTTGTTATGTGCCATCGAGTCAGACCCGACTCATAACAACCTTTTCTTGGGTTTTCAAGGCAGTACCACTATGGAAGTAGATTTCCCAAAACCCTATAGATCACAAAAATCTGATCTACAATCAATCATGGAAATGGCACAGGCTCTAGTGGCATTTTGTTCTCCTATATAAGGGATGACCATGACTTTGCAGATAACTCAGTGACAGCTAGCGACAATAACAACATCAACTATTTATCTCATTCTTATTATTTTTTGCTAGGCATCTGAGGATTGCTTCTTATTATTACAGTGTTTTTGAGTAACAGCCACCAGTTCTTTTTGCTTGAATGAGTTTGATTTCAAAAAGAGATGACAGCATTGTATCCATCCGTGAAGCATCTCTCAGATACATAAAATAATTTGTAAATAAAATATGCTTTGCTTTCTCCAAAACAAGGTCCAGGGCCCAACATTGGAAACATGAGATACTGCTTCAAGACTATCATTGAGCAAGGCAGAGATGAGGCAATAGCCAAAAAAAAGTGTCGCAATACCTTCCTAAAATTTTTAAGTTACCTTTTTCTATATTCAACATTTGTTTGGTTGCTGGAAACTTTAGATATTTTCCGCAGTTCCTATGAGTTCTTCTTCTTTTCAATGTGTCTTTGGCAGGATAGGAAATTGGAGGTGCCTACAATACTATTTTACTACAGAATTCAATCTGAATTCTCAGTTCACTTTCACATTTTTGTTGTACAGACTCACATATCTTTTGTTGCACAATATATGGATGATCTATATCCTGGACAATAGAAGAGAGACAAGAAGTCTAAATGCATACAAGTGAAAGAGAGAGGGAAAGGAGGAGAGGGGGAGAAATGGAAATTTAAATAGTGCCTGTTTAAATTAATCTAGACATAGGATTAACTCCCACATTAACCTCCCCAAAATAAACTATTTTTTCTTTCAATCAGGAAACGTTTCTGAGTTATCTTCAGTAAGATCTTACTTGCATGTGATATTAATGATATTGTTCTATAATTTCCACATTCTGTGGGATCACCTTTCTTTGGAATGGGTAAAAATATGGATCTCTTCCAGTCAGTTGGCCAGGTAGCTGTCTTCCAAATCTCTTGGCATAGCTGAGTGAGTGCCTCCAATGTGGCATCAATCACTGTGCCATCAATTCCCAGAGCCTTGTTCTTCACCAGTTCTTTCATTGCAGCTTTGACTTCTTCCTTCATTCACTGCTGATGGGTATGTGAAATAGTAGAATTTCTACAGAAGACAGAATAACAATTCTCAAAAAATTAGAAATAAACTCTTGTTATGATCTAGCTATTTCACTCCTTGGTATAGATCCCAGAGATCTAATATCCACACATATGTTCATTGCACCAGGTCTTATGGCACAGTAGTTAATTCATTTGGCTGCTAACCAAATTTAGTGTTTCAAATACACCAGCCTCTCCACTGGAGAAAGATGATGTATTCTGCTTCTATAAATATTTGTAACCTTAGAAACCTAATGGGCAGTTCTTCTCTGTCCTAAAGGGTAATTGTGAGTCTGAATTGACTTGACGGCAGTGGGGTTGTATTTTATCTTCATTTCAGCACTATTCACATTAGTCAAAAGATGGAAATATCTCTCCATGTACATATGGATGGATAAACAAGATGTAGTTTATACATACAACAAAATACTATGTAGCCAAAACTAAAGATGCCTTGTAACATATCCTGGAATATGGATGAAACTGGAGTACATTGTGCTGAGTAAACAAAGTCAGTCACAAAGGACAGATATTGTGTGTATCACTTTTGTAAAATAAGAAGAATAGATATATACATAGAGGCAATATACATTGATGGCTACCAGTGATTGATGGGCACAGAAGAGCATTGATTCTCTAGACATTATTCACTTTTTATTTACTGTGATGGGAAAGGAAGCATCACATCTAATAGAGATGAAGTTTGCACAGATTTACCAAATAACTGATGAGATTAAGCTGTACAGAGAAAAAGGATGTTTTGGTAAAT
>NW_006921773.1:4104362-4110447 GCF_000298275.1 Orycteropus afer afer | reverse complement strand
TATTTATCTATTTTTATTTTCTCTTTGGCTTTGAAGACAGGGTCACAGTCTTGTGGGACAACTTGCTCAGTTGGCATGATACAGTTCATAAAGTTTATGCTCTATGTTGTCTTGGTTCTTTACTGTTGCTATAAAAGAAATATCACAAGTGGAAGGCTTTCTTATAGTTTAGGAAGCTAGAAGTCCAAATTAAGAGTGCCAGCTCTTCGAGCTGAGTGACGGCTCCTCAACCTTGGGATTCAGCTTTACCTCTTGTTTCCAGGCTCAGTGATTCTTGTGGCTTCTCTTAAGCAACTGCTGGCTGCTGAGGCTGATGAACCCAAGGCTGACAGGTAAAATGGCACAATCCCACGATCAGTAGGCCACAAGGCAGGTTAGTGGTTTAAGCACAGGAATAGGAGAGGAAGACAGCCAAATGCAGGATTCAGATGTGGCAAAAAGCTAGAGAACTTTCTCAAAACTTCTCCTTATACACTGGAAGCAGGTCACAACCTTAAGGCAGCTAATTAGCTGCTCAAAGCTGATTCCAACATGAAGTTTATTAAGCAACATCCAATCTCATAATGGTGAATAACTACATAGAGCTGCCATGTCACTCAGCACCACAGCCCTCCCAAGGCAGCACACAACCTTAACTACCACAAACATCCTAGTTTGGTAAGTCAAGTCTGGCATCTAAAAGATTACGAGCAGATAGCTAAGATACAACTATTGGCCTACACTCTGCTGGAGTAAAAGAGAAAGAAGGAAATCAAAGATTTGAAGAAGAAACAAGTCTACAGGAATAAATGGTACATGAACTGTCACCTCCTCTACCCTGAGAATAGAACTAGATGGTGCCTGACTATCAAAGCAGCATGTTTGCATCAAGACCACAATTGATGGATCCTAAAAAAAAGGGGGAAAAAGTGGAATAAACTTCAAATTCTTAAAAAAAAAAAAAAAAAAAAAACACACACACACACTTACTGGGACCATTGAGACCTGAGGAATCCCCAGGACTATTGTCTTGAGACACTCTTTTAACCCTGAATCAAAATTATCCAAATGCATCTTTTGGGTAAATATCAAGTTAGCCCATAAGTTTTTTTTTTTTTTTTTTTTTTTTAATCATATGTATGAGACCAAATGGTCAAAATTTATTCTAAAAACAAATGAGAAGGATGGGCTGCAGTGAGAGCAAGTTAATTGGAACAGTACACCAAGAACAGAAATAATGAGAAGGCTGACAGAATGTGAAGAATATAAGTAATTTCCTAAACATAAGGCCCTAAATGTAAATTGATTGCTTACACAATGATTTCTACTCCTTGGCTAATTGTTTTCAGTTACTTGTTTTTTATGGCCTTTTGCCTCTTAAAAGTACCTACAATATTTCTTCTAAGTATTGCCTTTTCCTTTTCTCTTGATTTATTGGATTAATATAGATTCCTTCTAAGTCTTCCTTTAGAGAGAGTACCCATAGTCAGTCTTTTTTCCTCTTCCAAGTAGATAGTATTAATTCATCAATACTGCCTTAGTTTCTTAATATTACTGTATTAGAAATTTATGTAGTTTATAGAACATAAACTTATTGTTTCACAGTTCTAGAGGCTAAAATGTACAAATCAAGGTCTTGGTCATGTCATTCCTTCCTTATTTGTAGCTCTGGGCATTCCCTGTTTCCTTGGTGATCTTTACATGCTATCTGTCTTCCCCCTTGTGTGCACATATGTCTCTCTTTACATGTTGCTCTTTATATAACTCAGAATTGATTAGATTTAGGATCCATACTAAAAGTATGACCTCAATTGATCAATTGAATATGTTACATTAAACTCCATCTACAGGCATAAGTGTTAGATTCTAACAGATATTTTATGGGTGCACAATCCAATTCATAAAATGTACAGAGATATTAAAAACATGAATATGTACTAGTGTATAATAGTATCACCTAAAGTATGCAGCTGCATAAGTATAATAGTGTCACCTAAAGTATGTGGCTGCATAAGTAGAAAAATACATTTTGTAAATAGTGAGATATTTAAAATATTGTATTTTGATTTCCAGAAAAATTGACTATGTAATCACAAGGTATTTATCATACCACCTCCCCAACCTAAGAAGCTCTGGTGGTGCAGTGCCTAAAACATTTGACTGCTAACCAGAAGATTGGTGGTTCAAATCCACCAGCCACTCCACGGAAGGAAGACTGGGCAATCCATTTCCATCAAGATTTACCTCGTTGGAAACCCAATGGAGTTTGCTATGAGTCAGAGTCAACTCGATGGCAGTGGGTTTTTTTTGTTTGTTTGTTTTTTTTTTTTTTGTTTCTTTCCAAAACTGAAGCTGCAAATTGGAATTTCCTCAAAAAATGAATCAAATTAGTATGAGCCATACAGGCAGAACATATACAGAGGGTCAGTGAAAAAGAAGACACTCAATAAGATAGATTGAAACAGTGGCAGCAACAAATATAGCAATGATTGTGAGGATGGCACTGGACCAAGCAGTGTTTCATTCTGCTTTTCACAGGATCACTGTGAGCTGGAATCAGTTTGATGGCAGCCTACAACAACAACATGTAAAGAACATAATGAGCTGATGTCAAATATATTACATTTAGTGTAATATAGTGACTGATGCCAAAATGGATGCAGAAGTTCCATTCTTGAGAGATGTTAAATGATACACTAAGAAACTCAGCAGAGTAATATTTGTTGTTGTTGTTAGGTGTCATTTAGTCAGTTCTAACTCATGTACAACCCTATGTACAACCAAATGAAATATTGTCTGGTCCTACACCATCCTCACAATCCTTGCTATGCTTGAACTCACAATTGCAGCCACTCTATCAATCTATCTCATTGAGGGCCTTCCCCTTTTTTGCTTATGCTCTGCTTTACCAAGAAAGACTATTCCCTTCTGACCACATAATCTGACCACATGACCAAAGTAGGTGAGACAAAGTCTGGCTATTCACACTTCTAAGGAGCAATGCAACTGCACTTCTTCCCGGACAGATTTGTTCCTCCTTCTGGCAGTGTCATAGTGTTTCCTGTATTCTTCACCAATACCACAATTCAAAGCATAAAGTCTTATTTGGTCTTCCAGATTTCACATGCATATGAGCTGACTGGAAATATAATGGTTTGTGTTAATCCTAACCTTAGTCTTCAAAGTGACATCTATACTCTTCAATAATTGAAGGAGGTTTTATGTAGCACATTTTCCCAGTGAAATACGACATCTGATTTCTTGACTATTGTGTCCATGAGTGTTGATTGTGGATATAAGTAAAATGAAATCCCTGATAATTTCAATCTTGTGTCCATTTATTATGGTTTTGCTTATTGGTCCAATTGTGAGGATTTTTGTTTTCTTTATATTCAGGTGTAATCCATACTGAAGACTATATTATTTCATCTTCAACAATAAGTGCTTTAATTTCCCTTCACTTACAGCAGGTAAGGTGTGTCATCTGCTCAGATTGTTAATGAGTCTTCTTCCAATCCTGAGGCTGTGTTCTTCTTCATATAGTCTGGCTTCTCTGATTATTTGCTCAGCATACAGATTAAGTCAGTATGGTGAAAGGATATAACCCCGATGTACACCCTTCCTGATATTAAACCATGTAGTATTCTCCCTGTTCTGTTTGAAAGAAAGCCTCTTAGTCTATGTACACATTCCTCATGACACAATTAAGTGTTCTAAAATTTCCATTCTTCTTAATGTTATCCATAATATGTTATGATTCACACACTAAAATGCCTTTTCACAGTCCATAAATCACAGGGAAACATCTTTCTGGTATTCTTTGCTTTCAGCAAAGTGGTATAAACATTTCCATAATTTAAAATGAGTACTGAGTTAACAACAAAAAAAAATGTGTCATATCTAAATTGGTAGGTGGCAAAGGAGAAGTATGTTTGTGTGTGTGATACTGTATAAACATGCTTGCCTCTTGCCTTTCTAGCAGGATGATAAATTATTATATCTAAAATAGATAAATTATAAAAATTTTGGAAATGTGTTCCATATTGGAGTTAAACTCAAAGAAGGAAAATAGAGGTTATTCTGACAAATAGTAGAGAACAGGAAAAACAATCTTGACTGCCAAAGTTTGGAGCTTTTTGTCCTATTAGATAAATAGCATTCTAAACCATATGCCAACTTTGGAAGAGAAAGTGCTTTTCCACACAACACTTTAAACTTTTTGGCTTACATATGATAATAGTCATCCAGGAGTGCTTCCATTGGTAAAGTTAGTAGTGTTAATTCTGGAGAGATAATACAACATTAATATGGAAGATAGGGGAATTAATGTAGTTTGGAACTTTCACAACATGCTCACAAAAGCATAGGGAGATGTGAATTTTATTTAAACTTTATTGTGGTGAAAATATGCACAACAAGACATTCACCAACATAACAACTTCCACATTTACAACACAGAGACATTAATTACATTTTTCATGTTTTGCCACCATTATTGCTATCCTTTTTCAAAATATTCCACCACCTATTAACATAAATTCAATGACCTTGAAACAAAAGGTTTCACTTTCCCCCTCCCTCCTACCATTTGTAAACACTAACAATCTTCAGTTTATCTACCTATCTATACCTAGATAGATAGACACTTGGATAGATAGATAGATTTTTTTCCCCAACCTATCTAGAAAGTTTCCTTCCCCTCCCCTCCCATCCCTGGTATCCAACATTTGTCCTCCTGTGATTGATTTATTTCATTCAGCATAATGTCCTCCAAGTTCATTTACATTATGCAGTGTTTTGCAGATCCTGTGTTATTCTTTAGGGTTGCATAGTATTCCATTGTTTGTATGTACCACAGTTTAACCATTCATTGTTTGGTGGGCATTTAGGTAGTTTCCATCTCTTTGTTATTTGGAATAGTGCTGCAGTGAACATGGGTGTGCATATATTTATTTGTGTCTTGCCTCTCATTAGGATGTATATCAAGCAATGTAATTGCTGGGTCAAATGGTATTTCTATCTCCAACATTTTAAGGAATTGCCATAACCATTTCAATAGTAGTTGTATCATTTTACAGTCCCATCAGAAGTGTATGAGAGCCCCAAACTCTCCACATCCTCATCAGTATTTGTTATTTTCTGTTTTGCTGAACTTAGATATTAGTGTTGGGGTAACATTGTATCTTGTGGTTATTTTGATTTGCATGTGTCTAGTGGCTAACGATCAATGATCACAAGTATTTCTTCCTGTGGTTGTTGCCTACCTGAATATCTTATTTGATGAAAAATCTTTTCATGTCTTTTTTAACTGGACTGTTTGTCTTTTTGATGTTGAGGTGTTAGAGTTTTCTATAAATTATAGAGATAAGTCCTTTGTCTGATATGTCATTGCTGATTTTTTTTTTTTTTTTTTCATTCTGTAGGTGCTCTTTCTAACCTTCTGGAGACATATTTTGATGCATATAAGAATTTAAGTTTTAGAGTTCCAGTAAAATGGAGGAATAGGCAGATAGACTGCACAAATCCTCTTCAACAAAGGGGAACCAATTAATACAGATACAGAAGATAATCCTGGACCCCTGAGCTTTTGAAGGGAAGAATATAGAAGTGGAATAAACTCCAACAAGTAGAAGAACTTGCATGAAAACACCAAAAAAGGAGACATACAGAGCTGCAGTCTGTCAGCAGTCCTGATGGCACAGACAGCTTGGATAATGCCGAGTGGTGTTAGGACCTAAGAATTAACCTCGAAATAGGCTCTGCTAGCCAGCGGTTTCAGAAAGGACTGCAATGGTGGCTGATGAATAAAAGCGGTAGCAGCTAAAAGGAAAGCAGGCTGAGCTGTGGACTTTTGCCTGTCCAGAGGGCACAGCCATTTTGAATGTTTACAAGTGGATTGACCATTTTGGATATTTAAAGTGACAGAGTTATCCCATATTCCAGCGACTTAAGAATAGGCTTGGGAACCACTTGCTGGTAGCAAGGACATTCTGGATGCCAATGACTGTAAAGGTATGATATTCCCCCTGATATTCTTATACCCAACACCCTCTTGGTAAATGGAGATGCAGCTATCCCTCACTTCCACCCACATTCTGGGCTGGCA
>NW_006921773.1:4102113-4103368 GCF_000298275.1 Orycteropus afer afer | reverse complement strand
ACAAATACCTGAATATTTCTTTGGAAAGGGATCAATCAGAAAAAAGATCAAAACAATATGAAGAAAGCCTAAGGTTCATGTGGGATACCATTAAAAGGAATAATCTACATGTCTTTGGAATTCCAGAACAGGAAGAGGAAAAGAAAACTACTGAAAAAATTGTCAAAGATTTGTTGAAGGAGAACTTCCAAGATATGAAGAAAGATGAGAATATATCCATTCAGGAAGTCCAACAAACCCCACACAGCATAGGTTCCAAAAGGAAATCACCAAGACATATCATCATCAAACTCATCAAAACCAAAGACAAAGAAAAAATCCTGGAAGCAGCATGGGAAAAACAAAAAGTTAATTACAAAGGACAACTAATAAAAATAAGTTCTGATTTCTCAGCAGAAATCATGCAAGCAAGAAGGCAATGAGATGGTATATATAAAACATTAAAAGAGAAAAATTTCCAACGAAGAATGACATACACGGCAAAATGGTCTCTCAAATACTGTCGGTGGAGTTCGGAGATTTCCAGATAGGCAGGAATTAAGAGAATTTGTTAAAATCAGACCAACCTTACAAGGGATATTAAAGGAGTCCTTTGAACAGAGAACCAATAATAGCAAATGACAACTGACTAGTAATACACAAGATGACATAACCCAGAAACCAAAATAGCTATGGATATATCCAAAGCGAAATAAGCTTACAAGAGTGAAAACAGGGAGCCAAAGACATCTATTGGCAAATGAGGACAACTACACACCAAAAAGAGGGGAAAAACAGTGTAGTTAAGAAACTTCTAAATGGTGAGGAAGTCAAGAGAGTTGCCATATAAAATTGACTATTCTAAATTCAGGAGAAAATTATAACTCACAAGGTAACCTCAAAGAAAAATGATAAACTTTCACATCACAATCAAAAAGAGGACAAGCACAAATATTTAACAAATACTAAAACAATAGCAACAAAGGAAATGATAACACAATTCATCAAAATAATGAGCTCAGCACAGAAAATTATATGGAACAAAGAAACTAGGAACACCATGAAAAAACACAATAACAAAATGACAGCAACCAATTCATACTTGTTGATAATTAAACTGACTGTCAATGTATTAATGCACCACTCAAGAGACAGAGTTGCAGACTGGATATGAAAACATAATCCATCAATGTGCTGTCTAGAAGAGACACACCTTAGGGCAAAGGACAAAAATAGACTAAAAATTAAAGGTTGGAAAAAGATATGTCAAGCAAAT
>NW_006921773.1:4087394-4097691 GCF_000298275.1 Orycteropus afer afer | reverse complement strand
GTAAGGAAGAAGTCAAACTATCCCTATTAGCTGATAATATGACCCTAAACCTAGAAACCCCAAGAGACTCAATCAAAAATGTACTGGAACACATTTTGCCTCATGGCAGGCTACAAGATCAACATCTAAAACTCAGTTGGATTCCTCTACACCAGCAAAGAGATTACTGAGAAAGAAATAAGAAGGTCGATACCATGTACAATAGCTGCCCTAAAAATAAAATATGTGGGAATAACTCTTACCAGGGACACAAAAGTCCTGTACAAAGAAGATTATAAAAGACTAATTCAAGAAACCATAGAGATCTACATAAATGGAAGAGCATAACATGCTCATGGATAGAAGATTGAACATTATGAAAATGTCAGTTTTACCCAAAGGAATCTATACATTCAATGCAATCCCAATCCACATCCCATTGACATTTCTTAAGGATATGGAAAAAACAATCACTAACTTTATATGAAAAGGAAAGAGACCTTGGATAAGCAAATCACTACTGAAAAAGAAAAAAAAAGTTAGGAGGCCTCACACTACTGAATCTTAAAACCTACTATACAACCACAGTAGTCAAAACTCCCTGGTATTTGTACAATGACAGACACATTGACCAGTGGAATAGAATTGAGAACAAAGAAATACATCGATCTACCTATGATCGGCTGATCTTTGGCCAAGGGATGAAATCCAGTAAATGGCAAAGAGATTGTTTAATAAGTGATGTTGGCAAAACTGGATAGCCATTTTCAGAAAAATGAAACAAGATCTGTTCTTCACACCATACACAAAAACTAACTCCAGATGGATCAAAGACTTTCCTGACTGATTTACTGATCCATAGGAATATTGTACTATACATGGTGCTAATAACTTCTTGTGTTTTTCTGTTTGTTTGTTTGTTTTAATTTTAAACTTACTTAAGGTGCTTTTATCTTGCTGTCATTGTTAGGTGCTGTCAAGACAGTTTGACTCACAGCAATGCTAAATACAACAGAATGAAACACTGCCTGACCCTGTGCAACCATCAAAATACTGACTATGCTTGAGTCCATTATTGCAGCCACTGTGTCAATCCATCTCGCTGAAGGTCTTCCCATTTTTTGCTGACCATCTGCTTTACTGAGCAGAATACATTCTCCAGGACTGGGCCCTTGTGACAACATGACTGATAGAGGTGAGACAAAGTCTGGCCATTCGTGCTTCCAAGGAGCATTCTGACTACACTTCATCCAGGACAGATTTGTTCATTCTTCTTACAGTCCAAAGTATTTTCAGTATTCTTTGCCCAAACCACAATTCAAAGACATTAACTCTTCTGTCTTCCTTATTCACTGTCCAGATTTCACATGCATACGAACGAGGTGATTGAAAATACCATGGCTTGGGTTAGGCACACTTTGGTCTTCAAAGTGACATCTTTGCTCCTTAACTTTAGAGGTCTTTTGCATCAGATTTGCCCTGAGAAATAAAACATCTTTTGTTTTGTAGAACCTAGAAATTTATGTATTTTCTAATTCATCAGAGCATTTTTTTCCCATTTTCTACTAAGATTTTATATAAATATTCACCAATAGTTAATTTTAGTAGCTTTCCATATTTATACACTGGAAAGAACATTTGTCAATAGAAAGACAAACATATTTATTTTTTTTTCTGAATTTTAATAAAGAATTTTAATTTCTCCAGAATCTTTCAGTACTCTATTGTTTCTTTAAGGAACCATTATAATCATGTGGAGGCTTCCTATATAAGAATATGGTTTATCTTTGTAGTTTCTCCAAGTCATCATTTGTGGCCTTCAAATGCATTCAAAACTTTCTTTTTTATTTACATCTTAAAAATTTCCGGTAAATCTTCTTCTTTTGCTTAGGTATTATAACATCTGTATTGCTATTGAAATGACAGTTTTCTTTCATTTTATATGCTAATTGTACAATTTATAGCCGTTATTTCTTGTGTTGTTGTTGTTAGGTTCCATTGAGTCAGCTCTGACATGTAGTGATCCTATCTATAACAGACGAAATACTGCCCAGTCACGCACCATCCTCACAATCCTTGATAGACTTGAGCCCATTGCTGTACCAGTGTGTTAAATGATCTCATTGAGGATCTTCCCATGTTTTGCTTACCTTCTACTTTACTGAGCATGATATCCTTCTCCAGGGACTGGTCCCTTCTAACAACATGACCAAAGTAAGTAAAATGACGTCTGGCCATGCTTGCTTCCAAGAAACATTAAGTCTACACTTCTTCCAGGGCAGATTTGTTTGTTCTTCAGACAGTCCATGGTACTTTTAGTACCAACACCACAGCTCAAAACCATCAACTCTTCTTTGGTCTTCCTCATTTGATGTCCAGCTGTCACATGCTTATGGGGCTATTGAAAATGCCATGGCTCTGGATTGGTGTAACTTAGTCTTCAAAGAGACGTCTTTGCCCTTCATAACTCTAAAGAGCTCTTTTGCAGCATATTTACCTAGTGCAATACCACATGTGATTTCTTGACTGTTGATTCCATTAGTGTTGATTGTAGATAGGAGTAATATGAATTATTGATAATGTCAATCTATTCTCCATTTATCTATGATGCTGCTTATTGGGTCGGCTGTGAGTATTTTTGTTTTCTTTATGATGAGGCATTATCTATGAGGAAGATTCTAATCTTTGGTCTTCATTAGTAAATGCTTAAAGTCATCTTCACTTTCAGCAACAAGGTTGTGTAATCTGAGAATCGTCAGTTATTAATGAATCTTTTTTCAACCCTGACGTCATGTGCTTCTTCATATAGTCCAGCATCCTGGATTATTTGCTCAGCATACAGATTGAATAAACATGGTGAAAGGATACAAACCTGATGTACAGTCTTTCTTATTTTAAACCATGCAGTATCCCTTTGTTCTGTTTGAATAACAGTCTTCTGGTCTCTGTACAGGTTCCTCATGAGCACAACTAAGTGTTCTGGAATTCCCATTCTTCTCATTGTTATCCATAATTTCTTATGATCCACACAGTTGAATGCTTTTTCATAGTCAATAACACACAAGTAAAAATTTTTCTGGTATTCTTTGCTTCCATGCATGATCCACATGACATCAGTTATTATACCCCTCATTCCATAACCTCCTATGAATCCAGCTTGCATTTCTTGAAGTTCCCTGTTAATATGCTGCTGCAACCTTTTTGAATTTTCTTGAGTAAAATTTTATTTGCATGTGATATTAATGATATTGTTTAATAATTTCCACATTCTGTTGGATCACCTTTCTTTGAAATAGGTATAAATATGGATCTTTCCAATCAGTTGGCCAGGTAGCTGTCTTCCATGTTTCTTGGCATAGATGAGAAAGTGACATCCCTTTGTTGAAACATCTCAATAGGTGTTCTACCAATTCCTGGAGCTTTGTTTTTCTCCACTTCCTTCAGTACAGTTTCAACTTCTTCCTTTAATATCATTGGTCCTTGATCATGTACCACCTCTGCAATAGTTGGACAACAACCAATTTTTTTTTTTTATACAGTCACTGTGTATTTTACTTTCTATCTTCTTTTGATGCTTCCTACACATTAAATATCTTGTCCATAGAATCTTTCAATATTGCAACTCGAGGCTTAACTTTTTCCTTCAGTTATTTCAACTTGAGAAAAGCTGAACATGTTCTTCCCTTTCGGTTTTCTAACTCCAGGTCTCTGGACATTTCATTATAATAATTGACTTTGTCTTTCCAAGCTGCTCTTTGAAATCATCTGTTCAGCTCTTTTATCTTCTCATTTCTTTCATTTCCTTTAGCTACACTTCATTCAAGGGCAAGCTTCAGAGTCTCTTCTGACATCCATTTTGGTCTTTTCTTCCTTTCCTGTCTTTTCAATGGCATTTTGCTTTCTTCATGTATGATGTTCTTGATGGTATTGGCGTTCAACATATCAAATCTATTATCTAGATGGTCTCTAAATTCAGGAAAGATGTAATCAAAGTCATATTTTGGACTTAGTGGCTTTTTTTTTAATAGTCTTCAGCTTTAACTTGAACTTACATATAAGCAATTGATGGCTTGTTTCATAGTGAGCTTCTGGCCTTATTTTGGCTGAAGATATTGAGATTCTCTATTGCCTCTTTTCACAGTAGTAGATCTGATCATTTTCCATTTGGTGAGGTCCACATGTACAGGTGCTATTTGTGTTGTTGAACAAAGGTATTTGCAATGCATAAGTTGTTAGTCTTGTGAAATTCTATCATGCAATCTCCAGTGTCATTTCTATCACCAAGGCCATACTTTGCAACCACTGGTGATTCTTTGATTCCACCTTTCTCTTTCCAATCCCCAGTAATAATCAGACCATCTTGATTGCATTTTTTTTTTTTTTTCAATTTCAGACTGCAGAAGTTGACAAAAATCTTCTATTTCTTCCTCTTTGGGTTTTGGGGTTGGTGCATAAATTTGAGTAATAGTAATATTAACTGGTCTTCCTTGTAGTTGTAAGAATATTATCCTGTCACTGACAGCATTTTCCTTCAGGATAGATCTTGAACCATTCTTTGTGACAATGAATGCCACACCATACCTCTTAAATTTGTCACTCTAGTCAAAGTAGATTATATAATTATCTGATTCAAAATGGCCAAAACCAGTGAATTTCAGCTCTTAAATATCTAGAATTTCAATCTTTGCATTCCATTTCATTTTTGACAACTTCCAATTTTTCTACATTCATACTTTGTATTTTGTACATTCATACTTTGTACATTTTGTCCACATTCCAATTATTAATGGATGTTTACAGCTGTTTCTTCTTTTGAGAAAGCCCCATCAGCAAATGGAGGTCCTGAACGCTTTATTCTATCAATGTCATTAATATTGACTCTAATCTGAGGAGGCAGTCCTTCCCCATTTTTTTTTATTATTATTTTTTTTTAGATGCCTTCTGACCTTAGGGGCTCATATTCTGGCACTATATCAGACAATGTTTCAGGGCTATCCATAAAGTATATCAGAAAATATTTCACGTCTATTCATAAAATTTCCACTGGCCAATTCTTTGAGTAGTGGATGGCCCCTTCCTTCTTCTGAGTCTGTCTTACTCTGGAAGTTTCACTGAAACCTGTCCACCATGTGTGACCCTGTTGGTATTTGAAATACCAGAGGTATAGCCTCCATCCTCACAGCAACACCACATTATGAAAAACTGACAGATGAGTGGAGATTTTAATTGGTAGAACTGATATATATATATATTTTTTAAATACAAGCACTTTAGAAAATGCATTTTATTAAAGGATTACACGGTTTCAAATTACTGTTTTAGTGTTAATTAGAAATTCATGGAATACTTGCATTATGATTTTGTAATCAATATCTCCTCTCAATATCTCCTTGGAGGTGAGAATGGCCAGACTTCATCTCACCTACTTTGGTCATGTTGTCAGAAGGGATGATTCCCTGGAGAAGGATGTCATGCTTGGTAAGGTGGAGAGTCAACTAAAGAGGGGTAAACCCTCAATGAGGTGGATTGACACAGTGGCACTGGCCATGGGGTCAAGTGTATCAAGAATCATGGAGCTGGCTCAGGACCAGGCGGTGCTTCGTTCTGCTGTGCATAGGGTAGCTGAGTTGGAGACAACTCGATGGCACTTAACAACAACAACAACCTGTCAATTATGTTTTAATTGCATTAAGAAATTTTATAACCTATTAATATTTAATTTTACATTTGTCATATATTTATATTCATTTTCCACTAATGTCATAATAAAACACCACAAATTCAGTGGCTTAAAATAACACATTTATTACCTAAAAATAGGTCTCACTGGGCTAAAACCAAGATGTTGGCAGAGATCCATTCTTTTTTGGACATTGTTAGGGGAAAGCTTGTAGAGGCTGTCCACATTTCTTGGCTCTGTCTCCTTCCATATTCAAAACTAGCAAGGACCAGTTCAATTTTTTCTCAGTGATATCTCTATCTCTATAGTTCTCACTTTCCAGCCTCTTCTTATTTGAGGAATCTTGTGATTACTTTTCACCAACTAGAAACATCCAGAAAATGTTCTATCCTAGGTTAGTTGATTATTGTTGTTTTTAGGTGCCATTGAGTCATCTCAGACTCATAGTGATCCTATGTACAGCAGAAAAAACACTGCCTGGTCTTGTGCCAGCCTCTTGATCCTTGCTATACCTGAGCCTCTTGCACCAGCCACTCCTAGGGAGGAAGGTTGCAGCCACTGTGTCTACCCATCTTGTTGAGGGTTTTCCCCTTCTTTGTTGTCCCTCCACTTTACCAAGCATGATATCCTTCTCCAGGGATTCCTTCTGAAAACATGGCCAAAGTAGGTGAGATGAACTCTTGTCATTCTCTCTTCCAATGAGCATTCCAGCTGCACTTCTTCCAAGACAGATTTTTTAGTCCTTCTAGCAGACCATGGTACTCTTTGCATTATTCTCCAGCACCACAATTCAAAAGCATCAACTCATCTTCAGTCTTCCTTATTCATTGTCCAGCACTAACATGCATAAGAGGAGATTGAAAATGCCATGGCTTGGGTTAGGCTCACCTTAGTCTTCAAGGAGACATCTCTGCTCTTCATCACTTGAAGGCGGTCTTTTGAAGCAGATTTGCCCAATGCAGTATGTAGTCTGATGTCTTGACTACTACTTTCACTGGTGTTGATTGTAGAACTAAGTAATATGAAATACTTGACAACTTCAAACTTTTCTCCATCCACCATGAAACTGTTTATTGGACCAGTTGTGAGGGTTTTTGTTTTCTTTATATTGAGGGGTAATCCATACTGCAGAGTATAGTCTTTAATCTTCATCCTCATTTTCAGCAAGCAAAGTTATGTCATCTGCATATCACAGATTGTTAATGAGTCTTCCTCCAATCCTGATGCCACATTCTTCTTCATATAATCCATGTTCTCGGATTTATATGCTCAGCATATAAATTGAAAAAAAAATGTGCTGAAAGAATAAACCTTGACACACTCCTTTCTTGATTTTGAACCATATAGTATCCTCTTGTTCTCTTGTCTGTTTGAATGACAACCTACTTATCTATGTACAGGTTTCTCAAGAGTATAATCATTGTTCTGGAATTCCCAATCTTCTACATCTTATCCATAATTTTTATGATCTACAAAATCAAATGCTTTTGCATAGTCAATAAAACACAACTAAACATCTTTCTGGAATTCTTTGCTTTCAGGTAACATCCATCTGACATCAGCAATGATCTCCCTCATTCCACGTCCTCTTCTGAATCCAGCTTGCATTTCTGAAAACTCTCTGTCAATATACTGCTGCAATCATTTTTGAATTATCTTCAGTAAGATTTTACATGTATGTGATATTAATGATATTGTGCAATAATTTCCACATTTTGTGGAATCACTTTTCTTTGAAATGAGTAAAAATATGGATCTCTTCCAGTCAGTTGGTGAGGTAGTTCTCTTCCAAATCTCTTAGCATCACTGAGTGAGTGCCTCCATTGGGGCATCTGTTTGTTGAAACCTCTCAATGGGTATTCCATTAATACCTGGAGCGTTGTTCTTCACTGATTCCTTCAGTGCAGCTTCAACTTCTTACTTCAGTATCACCAGTTCTTGATCATATGCCACCTCCTGAAATGGATGATAATTTACCAGTTCTTTTTGGAACAGTGACTCTGTGTATTTCTTCCACCTTTTTTTTTGATGCTTCCTGCATCATTCAATATTTTGCCCATAGAATCTCTCCATATTGTAACTCAAGGCCTAATTTTTTTTCCTCAGTTCTTTCAGCTTGAGAAATGCTGAGGGTCTTCTACCCTTTTGGCTTTCTAACTCCAGGTCTTTGTACATTTTTTATGGTAATTGACCTTGTCTGCTTCAGCTGCTCTTTGAAATCTTCTGTTCAACTCTTTTATCCTGTTGAGTCTTCCATCTGTTATAGTTACTTTCTGTTCAAGGCACGTTTCAGAGTCTCTTCTGATATCCATTTTGGTCTTTTCTTCCTTTGTTGTCTTCTTTAATGACCTCTTGCTTTCTTCATGGTTGATGTTCTTGATGTCAGGCTACAATTCCTCTGGTTTTTGGTCATTGGTGTTCAATGCATCATATCTATTCTTTAAATGGTCTCTAAATTCAGGAGGGATATTATCAAGGCCATATTTGGCCCCCATGGACTTATTTTGTCTTCAACTTGAACTTGAACTTGTAAATGAGCAGTTGATTGCCTGTTTCACAATCAGCTCCTGGCCTTGTTTTAGCCAAATATATTGAACTTTTTCATCGCCTTTTGCCCCAGATGTAGTCAATCTGATTCCTGTGTGTTGCATCTTGTAAAGTCCATGCATATAGCCATCACTTACGTTGTTCAAAAAAAGTATTTTCAATGAATAATTTTCTGGTCTTGCAAAATTCTATCATGGGATAACCAACATTATTTTTATCTCCAAGCCCATATTTTCCAACTACTGGTAACTCTGTGTTTCCAACTTTTGCATTCCTCTCACCAGTGATAATCAATACATCTTGATTGCATGTTTGATCAATTTCAGACTGCAAATATTGGTAGAAATATTTAATTTCTTCATCTTTGGCTTTGCTGGTTGGTGTGAAAATTTGAATAATAGTATTAACTGGTCTTGCTTGTAGGTGTAAAGATATTATCCTATCACTGACAGCGTTGTACTTCAGGAGAGATATTGAAACACTCTTTGTGACAATGAACGCTGCACCGTTCTTCTTCAATTTGTCATTTTCAGCAGACCATATGGTTGTCTGATTCAAAAGGGCCCAAACCAGTCCATTTCAGCTCACTAATGCCTAGAATATTGATCTTTATGTATTTCCTTTCATTTGTGACAACTTAGAATTTTCCTAGATTCATACGTTGTACATTCATGTTCCAATTATTAATGGATGTTTACATCTGTTTCTACTGGTTTTGAGTCAGGCCACTTTAGCAACTGGAGGTCTCGTAAACTTTACTCTACTCATATCTTTAAGGTTATCTCTAGTCTGAGGGGTCAGCTTTTCCCCAGTCAAATAGTGAGTGCCTTCCAACCTGATAGACTCATCTTCCAGCACTATATTGGACAATGTTTCAGGGCTATTCGTAAAGTTTTCCAGTAATATATCAGACAGTGTTTCACTGCTATTCATAAGGTTTTCATTGGCCAATTGTTTGAGAAGTAGATGACCTCTTCCTTCTTCTGAGTCTGTCTTAGCCCAGAAGCTCCTCTGAAACCTGCCCAGCATTGGTAACCCTGCTGGCATTTTGCAGCATTGTGGCATAGTCTCCAGCCTCATAGCAATATGTAAGCCACCACAGGATGACCAACTGGCAGACAAGTTTTCTCCCTTAGTTGTTCCTAACCCCTCTGCAACTGCCTACCATAGTAATGGCCTTAAAATAGAGCCACTCACAAATGAAAAGCAGCCACCAAGCCCCAACCCACCTACTTCAGGCCCCAGCCTTAATATAGAGCACACCCAAGTGAAAAACAGCCTCCAAGCCATAGGCCCACCTCCCTCATATCCCGGCCTTAATGCAGAGTTACACCCAAGCAAAAGGCAGCATCTAAACCTCTGACCAGTCTATCTGAGGCCCCAGCCTTAATATAGAGCCACATCCAAGCAAAAACTAGCTTCCAAGACTTCACCTGCCTACCTCAGGACCTGGCCTGAAAATAGAGCTGTCCCCAAGTGAAAAGCAGCAAGCCCCAGACCCACCTACCTCAGGTTCCAGCTTTAATAAAGAGCCTCCCCCAAAGCAAAAAGCAGCCTCCAAGCCCCAGGTTTAGGTTAGTTGATTAGCGATGTTAATTCCAGAGTCAACTTTAATTTGTTCTTCCTATGCAACATAAACATACTTGTTAATTGTGGGCTTTAGGATGTAGACTTTTTTTAGAGGGGGGCATTATTTTCCTCTCGCAGTATTTTCATTGTTTATAATTTACCATGCTTTACTTTAATTAGGCTTAAAGTAAGCCACAGATAGTCAGATCTTTCTGTTTTCTTTATCATTTTGATTTAGTGACATCTGTTTTTAATAGGTGGGAGAATAAATATATCTCATTATGATTACTAATAAAGTTGCTTAAGTCTCTTATTTGACTTTATTTTCATTATATAATTTTATTGTTCTTTTTTTCTCTCTCTTTCTTCATGTTTGTGTAGCTTTTAATCCATATCTCCTATTTTTTTAGCCTGGATTTCCTTTACTCTTTACAAAACCCTATTTTGGTCTTTTTAGTCACTCACTCTTCAGAGCAATACATGTGGTTTAATACAGCTTATTTACTCAAAAGCATCCCTCTA
>NW_006921773.1:4080046-4087134 GCF_000298275.1 Orycteropus afer afer | reverse complement strand
TTCTTACATTTGGAATTGCTTATTCTACTATTATTCTGTGATTATTCTATAATTAGTCTAATTTTATATTTTATTGCTTTGAATCTCTCTCTCTCTCTCTCTTTCTCTCTCTCTTTTACATTTCTTTCAGGTGGTTTTGATATTTTTTCTTTATCCTTGACTCTCTGCACTTTCACTGCCCTTTATCTAGGTGTGCCTTTATTTGCATCTATTTTTATTGGCACTTGTTATGAATTTCCCATCTATAGATTGACATTTTCATCAATACAGATAAATTATTGGTTATAACTCTCTGAATAATGATTCTACCATTACTTCTAGTCTCTCTTGCTGAAACTCTTATCAGATTGTGTTGTAATTGTGTTATTCTTTCTTCTTTGCTTCTTAAATTCTGTCATTTTTTTCATTAATTCTTCTTTATTTGACCCTATCTGGCTTAAATCCTTTTTGGTAGTATCCAGTTAGCATATTTTCACTTTGGTCAAGTGGAGTCTAGATTTTTCAAAATAATCTCAAAATGCTTAATTATTTCTTTGTTTATCAATCCTTGTGCAATGCTTTTAAAACATGCCCACCAATTCTTTGGCACCCTTTTCACAAAAGCTGATGTCTAATTTGCCTCCATTGAAAATCAGCCAAATGTAATGTCTTATTTATTGCAAATAGCATGAGAATGAAATCACACTTCATGGAATCTGAAGCTAGGTCATAAAAAGAGATACAGTTTCCACCTGTGTTTCTCTTTCATTCTTTCTCTCTCTTCTCTGTTGCTTTCTCCATGCAACTGAAAATTGTCATGTAATATGTCTGGCTATGCTAAAGCTAGGAGCTCTGGTAGCATAGTGGCTAAAGCACTTCTCTGCTAACCAGAAGGCTGACAATTCAAACCCACCAGCCACTTCTTGGAAGAAAGGTTCGGCAATCTACTTCCATAGTGATACTGCCTCAGAAACCCAAGGTGGGGTTGCTATGAGTCGGGTCCAATTTGAGGACATAAAACAACAACAACAGCAATGTTAAAGCTACTCTGTTCGGGATGACGTATGTAGAAACCAATTTAAGATTAAAGAAAAAAGAAGAAGATATCCGGGATATATCTGCTGCTCCAGTATGTAGCTGTTAAAATCTTTAAAGCCCAAGCATTACCCATGTGAATGAGCAAATCTTCAGAAGATTTAAGTCCCCACCTTTTGAGCCATCCTGACTGGTTCTAAGTTGAAAAGACAAACTATTTCTGCTATTGGTCTGTCTAAATTCTGGAACCCAAAATATGTAAGATGATTTTTTTTTTTTTTTTCTTTTTGTAATACTATTGAAGAATTAGGTAATCTATTATGTAGTCATAGCAACCTGGTCAGAATTTTATGTTAGGTACATTTCTAAAAATACCCCTAAATATGACTGTGGCATTATACTGGGAAGTATGTAGAAGTTGGAGAACCTTTGAAGGACTGTTAGTGGAAATCTGATGTCCCTGAGGAGTCTGTCATTGTGAGTTTAAAATAAAATTAGAAAAACTGCTAAATGTAGAAGCTGGTGAAAAGTTATTCTTATAATGTACTGGTGAACTATTTATCAATACCTCCTTCACTATTATCATACAACTAAGAAAACTGGATGATTTAGCTAAAGAAATCTCTAGGCAGAGTGTTTAAGGTATTTCCTGGTTTATGGATGAGTATAGTGAAATTTGGGAGAGAGAGAAAGAAAAGAAGAAATGATAAATATAAGGAAGCCAGGAATTTCTTCTCATTTCCAGTCTCTTCAAATTCTCAAATTAGTAAAGAATTTCAGAGGACACTCAGATGATATATTGCATTGGCCAAATATGCTGCAAAAGATCTCTTTAAAGTGTTGAACAGCAAAGACATCACTTTGAAGACTAAGGTGTGCCTAACACAAGCAATGGCATTTTCAGTAGCCTCATGTGCATGTGAGAAGCTGGGCAATAAGTAAAGAAAACCACAGAGGAACTGATGCCCATGAATTGTAGTGTTGGTGAAGAATATTGAATGTATCAAGGAACGTTAGAAGAATGAACAAATATGTCTTTGAGAGAGTACAGTTCTGAATTCTTCTTAGAAGTGAGAATAACCAGACCTCTTTCTTATACTTTTTAAATGTTGTCAGAAGGGACCAATCCCTGGTTAAAGATATTATGCTTGGTAAATTCAAAAGTCAGAAAAAAAAAAGGGGAGGGGGGACTCATTGAGATGGTTTGACACAATGAAATGACTATGATGATGGATTGAGCAATGGCAATGCTTTTGAGGAAGTCCAGGACCAGACAGTGTTCCCTTCTGTTGTGGAGAGTTACTATAAGTAGGAATACACTCACTATGAGTAAGAATAGACTCAACTGCACCTAACAGCAACAGCAGCAAAACATTCACTAATGAACAATACAGATTAAGAGAATCTTAAGAGCATAGTTTTTCAGCGGAAGTACAGGACTCATGGTCTGATACCTTAAAGGGATTTGTCAGTGTGTCTTTGTCTAAGAGTGCAGTCTGTATACTCATGTATAAGAAAGCCATGAGGTTGTAAAAACAATTATATCAAGTCAGAGAGATAGAGGACAGAGCATGTACAAAATTAAAGAAGTTCTTTAGATTCACAAACTTATATTGATATGATGTCAGCTGAGAAAACAATTTAGCTTTAAACAGAAAACATTGTCAGATACAGTAGGATGGAGGACCAAGAACCTAGAAGGTTAAAACTACCAGCTCTGGAGAACCATTCCCAGGTAGTAGGAATGACCAAGCATTAATACAGTAACTGGAAACATATACTTGGCTGAATTTTAGAAAAAAAAAAAAAAAAAACAAGGATCAATGATTCCTGTGTGTCTCTTATCTTTCTCCTGTTGGATAAGGAATTCTTAAACTGGTTACCTTGTATCTGACTGACCACTGAATGATGAATGTAAAAGGTGATGATAACTTGTTTCTTTAGTTCACAAGTCTTCAGCCTGAGAGGAAATAACCTTGACAGAGTCTACTTGAGGAAGTGCACCATAACTACAATAGCTTTTCCTAGTCCTCACTTTGGTGATGAGATCTTAGAATTTGCATCTTTCCCTGACGCAATTAAAGTTGAGGAGGTAATTTTAGGAAGAGCTAAATATATATTACATATGAAGATTATGGCTAAAGGCAGATTGTGAAGGTTCTAAAACACATCTATGCATTATGTGTATCTTTCACAAAGGGTCAATTCTAGTCTGATATGGACCAGCATTAGTGACTCTGCTAACTAATGGAATAAAGCAGAAGGAACATTGTGTGAAATTGGAAGGAAATTCAAAAAATGAAATAGATTCCTGTGAAGAAGCCTCTCATCTTGAGAAATGGTACACTGTCAGAAATGGAGCTGCTTAACCACTCCTCTTTTTCAGAACATGCATCTTGGGGATTTGACCCACCACTTACAAAATCTGACTAACAGAAAGCCACCATGTAAATACATTATGTAGAGAGACCACACAGATAGAAAAGATATCAGAGGAGGTACAGATGTTCTAGTCTTCTCAGATTAGGGTCAAGACACATGATTGAGTTGTTGTTGTTAGGTGCCATTGAGTCAGTTCTAACTCATAGAGACTCTATGTGCAACACAATGAAATACTACCTAGTCTTGTGCCATCCTCACAATCATTGTTATGATTGAACCCGGCACTGCAGCCAGAGTGTCAATCAATCTTTTGAGGGTCTTCCCCTTTTGTGCTGACCCTTTACTCTACCAAGCATAATATCCTTCTTCAAGGACTGGACCCATGTGACAACATGACCAAAGTACATGAGGTAAAATCTGGCCATTCTCACTTCTAAGGAGCATTTTGGCTGTACCTCTTCCAAGACACATGTGTTTCTTTTTCTGGTAGTCTATGGTACTTTCAATATTCTTTGCCAACACCACAATTCAAATTCATCAGTTCTTCAGTCTTCATTATTCCTTCTCACTTTCACATGCATATTAGGTGATTCAAAATAACATTTCTAGGGTCAGGTGCATCTTAGACTTCAAAGTGACATATTTAACACTTTAAAGAGGTATTTTTGCAGTAGATTTGCTCAGCACAATAAGTATGATTTCATGACTACTGTTTTCATGGGTGCTGATTATGGATCCAAGTAAAATGAAATCCCTGACAATTTCAATCTTTTCTCCATTTAGTGTGATGTTGCTTATTACTCCAGTTGTGAGGATTTTTATTTTATGATGAGAAGTAATCCATACTGTAGTCTTTGATCTTCATCAATAAGTGCTACAAGTCATCTTCACTTTCAGAAAGCAAGATTTTGTAATCTACATATCACAAGTTGTTAATGAGACTTCTTCCAATCCTGATGTCATGTTCTTCATATAGTCCAGTTTCTCACATTATTTTCTCAGTTTATAGATTCAATATGTATGGTGAAAGGATACAATTTTGACACACACCTTTCCTGATTTTAAACATGCACTATCTCCTTGTTCTATTTGAACAACTGCCCCTTGGTCTATGTACAGTTTCCTCATGAACACAAATAAGTGTTCTGGAAGTTCCATGCTTTTCAATGTTATCCATAATTTATTATGATCTACACAGTAAGAGTGAGTAAGAATTCTATATTTTTTCCAGTTCCTTGTCTTCAAGCTATGCTAGCTGACACCAAGTAAACAGAAATAAGGCTTTCTTGTGCTCTGTTCAGATTTCTAAACCACAAAATTCATAGGCATGATAGATACTAGTTTCACCCCACTACTGCTTGGGTGATTTGTTACACAGCCAGAGCAAATAAAACACCTTGTGGTCTTTATTGATACCTGAACATTTTCATTTTAAAATTACTTATTCCTTTATATGAATCCTATTTTTCTTTGTTTATCTCTTCCAAATTCTTTATTTTAAAAATTATAGCTATTTTGAATTTTCTCTATTATTTACATTCATTTAGAATGGTTTTTAATTTTTGATGAGTTAGTTAACTTTTCTTTCTATGTTAATTTTCTTTGTGTTTTGGAAATTTTACTTTCAGATGTACCTTGATTTTATTTATATTTAATTTGCATTTCCTGTGTTTAACAACTTTTTCCTAACATTGTTGTTATTTTATTCAGCTGCCTCTTTCATCAGGTAAATCCAGTAAAGAATACAGTTGTATATTTTTAACTAAGTACTCTCATGTCATAATGTTGTGAATATTGCCAATATTAAAATGAGTCAACATATTGCTTGACCCAAGGTTTTATCTGCCTGATATTTTTCATTTACTCCTGCTTTTAAATGTAATCAACTCAAGCAGTGGTTTTTTTTTTCTCTTCAGCCAGCTTTATTTTGATACAAATGCAAGAGTTACATTTATCAAGGGAAATAGATTCAAAAGAGCATAAGAAACAGGGATCTCATAGTTGATATCAGATAGATCAGGGCTGAAAGCAGAGAATGCCAGAAAGATGTTTACCTGTGTTTTATTGACTATGCAAATGCATTCAGTTCTATAGATCACATCAAATTATGGATAACTTTGTGAAAAATGAAAATCCTAGAAAACTTAATTGAGCTCATAGGGAACCTGTGCAAATCAAGAAGTTGTTTGAAGAAAATAAGGAGATAATTTATCTTTTAAAATCACAAAAGTGTGTATCCTTTAGCATACTTATTCCATCTGTTTGCTGAGGAATAATTCAAAGTGATGGACTATACCAAGTAGAATGCTACATCAGGATTGAAGGAAAATTCATTAAATACTTCTTAATATACAGATGACACAAACTTGATTGCTGAAAGCAAAGAAAACGTGAAGTAGATCCTGAAGATCAAAGACTACAGCATTCAGTATGGATTATACCTCATTATAAAGAAAACAAACATCCTCATAACTGAACCAATAAGCGATATTATGATAAACAGAGAAAACATTGAAGTTGTCAATTATTTCATTTTACTTGGAATCACAATCAATGCCCAAGGAAACAGCAGTCAAGAAATTAAATGATAGATTATTTTGGGCAAATTTGCTACAAAACACCTCTTTAAATTGTTAAAAGCAAAGATGTCACATTGAAGACTAAGGTGCACTAGAGCAAGTCATCATATTTTCATTTGTCTCATTTGCATGTGAAAAGCATGACCATGAATAAGGAAGACTGAAGAACTGATACATCTGAATTGTGGTGTTGGCAAAGAATATTGACTGTACCATGGACTGACAAAAGAATGAATAAATCTATCTTGGAGGAACTATTAACAGAATGCTTGTTCGATGTGAAGTTGGCAAAATGTTGTCTCATAAACATGTTACTAGGAGAGATCAGTCCCTGGAGAAGGACATCATGTTTGGTAAAGTAGAGAGTTAGCAAAAAAGAGAAAGACCCTAATGTTAAGCATTTACTCAGTGGTTGCAACAATGGGCTCATATATAGCAATGACTGTGAAGCTGTTACAGGATTGGACAGTGCTTTACTTTGTTACATATAAGGTCTCTATGAGTCTGAACCAACTGGACAGTACCTAACAACAGCAACAAGAATCCTCTATATAGGTTATTTTAATTTTCTTTCTGTATAAGAGAACATGAAAATGACTTAGAAACCATAGAGATATTACCAGATTTCTTTGAAGTCCAGCTTTGAAGTCCAGCTCCAATTACAGATCATGTAAGTGTCATGGCCTATATATATATATATATTCATTTACTTTTTCCAGAAAAACATGTAGCCTACACATAGAAATAATGTATGTAGATAGATGTACATAGTTTAATTTAAAGTTGGTTTTGCTGGTGAATCCATAGAAAAATGAAAATAGAACAAGAGAATAACCACAAAAGCGTTGATGAACATTATACAGATTGATGCAACCTAAATAGTCATAGACATGGAAACAGGAGAGGACTGACAAGAAGAAAGGTGGATGTCGGGAGGCTGAACATCCCCCTTGTGTGAATGACCTCATTTCTTCCGTGCGACTGGGTGATGGTTGGATGTGTAGGAGAATAAGTCAGAAAATGGATGTTTGATTTTAATATTTCTGTTCAAGATAATTTAAAATGACTTAGTATCTTTCAGGAAAGACACTGAAATGTATACAAAAGATATAG
>NW_006921773.1:4062342-4077701 GCF_000298275.1 Orycteropus afer afer | reverse complement strand
CATAGAAGAAATAATACATTTGAATTGTGGTGTTGATAAAAGATATTGAAAATACCAAGGATTGCCAGATAAACAATTCTGTCTTGGAAGAGGTACAGCAAGAATGGCCAGACTATTCTGGTCCTGTAATCAATAGGTACAGTCCCTGAAGAAGGATATTATGCCTGGTAAAGTAGGAAGTCAGCAAAAAAGAGGAAGACCCTCAAAGAGATGGATTTACACAGTGGCTGCAATAACAGTCTCAAGCATAGCAAAGAGTGTGAGGATTGCCCAGGACCAGGTTGTGTTTTGTTTCCTTGTACAAAAAGTTGCTATGTGCTAGAGCCAACTTGACAGCACCTAACAACAATAGTCAACAGGAAAACATATGTTGTTGTTGTTAGGTGTTGTCCAATTGACCCTGACTCTTGTAGACCCTATGGACAACAAGAGTAAACCCTGACAGGTCCTGTGTGAACCTCACAGTCCTTGCTATACCTGAACCCATTGTTGCAGCCACTGTGTCAATCCATCAGCTTGAAGATCTCCCCCTTTTTCGGTGACCCTTAACTTTACAAAACATGGTATCCTTCTCCATAGGATCCTCTCTTCTGAAAACTTGACCAAAATAGTTGAGATGGATTTTGGCCATTCTCTCTTCCAAGGAATTTTCTAGCTGCCCCTCTTCCAGGACAGATTTGTTGGTTATTCTGGGAATCCATGGTATCTTCAGTATTCTTCGCCAACACTAAAACTCAAAAACATGAATACTGCTTAGGTCGTCCTTATTCACTGTCCAGCTTTCACATGTGTATGACATGATTGAAAATACCATGGCTTGGGTTAGGGGCACCTTAATCTTCAAAGAGATATCTTTGCTCTTCAGCACTTTAAAGAGGCCTTTGGCAGCAGATTTGTCCTGTGCAATATGTAATCTGATTTCTTGACTGCTGATTCCATTGCTATTGATTGTGGAAACAAGTAACATGAAATCTTTGACAACTTCAATCTTTTCTCCGTTTAGTGTGAGGCTGCTTATTGGTAGAGTTGTAAGGATTTTTGTTTTCTTTGTGTTGCAGAGTAATCCATACAGCAGACTGTAGTTTTTAATCTTCAACAGTTAATGCTTCAAGTCACCTTCGCTTTCAGCAAGCAAGGTTGTGTCTTCTGCATATTGCAAGATGTTAATGAATCTTTCTCCAATCCTGATGCCTCATTCTTCTTCATATAGTCCAGTTTCTCAGATTATTTGCTCAGCATATATATTGAGTAAGTATGGGGAAAGGATACAATTATGACACACTCCCTTCTGATCTTTAAACCTTCTGATTTTAAATTTTAAATTGAAATGTGTAATGTTATATAAAATGTAGGCACAACACAACACACCATCATCGAGTTGGATCCAACTCATACCAACCCCTCCTTGGGTTTCTAAGGTGATATTACTATGGAAGTAGATTGCCCAACCTTCCTTCCAAGGAGTGACTGGAGGGTTTGAACCACCAGCCTTCTGATTAGCAGTCAAATGCCTTAGGTGCTATGCCTCTAGATCTCCCATAAAACATGTATGTATGTATGTGTGTGTGTGTATATAAATATATATATATATATATATATATATATAACATGAGAATATTTAAAATGTATATTTTTATGATAACAAAGTAAAATGTATGTACTAATCTAATTGTGCATGCATTTAAAATGTATATTTTTATGATAACAAAGTAAAATGTATGTACAAATCTAATTGTGCATGCCTGCACAAAGTAAAAGAAATATCTTGCTTCTGATTCTGGTTTAAATCTTCTCCTTTTATTTTATTGTTTTATACCTTGGTGATCTAGTGACATTTGAAAGTTCACACTGGTGTATGTCAAATGATTAATCTCCTTTTTCTTAACTGATATATGAATTGTAGCTGTCATTGCACAGTTGCTTAAATTTCAAAGGTTAAATGAAGAGTGTTCATTACCTATGTATATTCGATTCCAAATATTGTTACTACCTTTTACAGATTTATGCACTTCGAGACACCCAAAAATATTTACTGTTTCCTAGATACTTTGAGAGAGAGGTGGAATTTTGCAAATCTTTCAACCTTTAAAAACCTTACCCTATTGGGTAGTATCATGAGAAGATGCAAGATTATGGTGATAGTACAGATACTAGCTTGAGGGCTTTATGATAAAGTCCCCCATAGTCTATGCACTTTGTTTAAGATACTAATACTAAGAAAGCTTGCATTTTTACTCTTTATATATTCAATGATCATATATATATATATATATATATATATATATATATATATATATATTATAAATGGATTAATGACTTTGAAAGAAAATTTGAATTCATTCTAAGCAACAGAAAGATACAAGATGGCTTTATGAATGTTCAGAAGTCTGAGAAGCTGATCTCAATTTGAGAGATAGCTTCATGGAAGTTATAATTCAAGTAGATATTGTTTGTTAATTCTCCCTATTCTTAATGTAGATGATAGTCTTTTTCTCTTTCTGGTTCTTTGAAATATCATCTTTATGAAGAATTCTCAAATCCTCATTTGCATTTAAGTGAATTTTTTTCTGGCTGTGATTTCCTGTGGAAATATATACTTTTGGCTTCCTTCTCTCTCTTTCATATATATGAATATATATATGTGTGTATGTGTTTATATATATCCCTAACCCTATATTGTAAAGTTATTAGTGATTACAAACTGGAGAAGTATCAATTTATGTTAGAAAATACTGAAGTTAGATGATTTATGTTCAAATCTACACCACCCAATGGTTTTTAAGTGCCAAATGTTATTATAATGATACATTTGAAGCCTACATTAGATAGTGCATGAAGCATTACTTATTAGATATTTTGCAAACTTTTTTTAAGCTACAATTTTGGAAACAATGTAAAAGAACTGATTTTGCTAAGATAATATACTGCTGATTTATTTTCATTACTCAGTATTTTAAATTCCATAAGGGTGATAAGAGTTCTATTTAAGAAGTGTGTATTAAACATGTACTGTTCAAAACTTCACTCTAAGAAATCTACTTAAATGATTGTAGATTAGAAAAAATAGCAAAAGCAAAAAAATTGATAATTTAGTAAGGGCAAAGTGAACATGCAAGAAAGTTATGCAATGAAATGTTAGAAGCTACAATGCAAATATACTGTATTATATAACATATTAGAAACATCTGAACTTCAAAGTACAACAAGCAGAGTCCTAGAAGACCCTAGTTTTGACAATCCAAGTACTTCTAAAAGTGGGGATAAAGGTGGAGCCAGGAAAAGTTGATGTTCTACATATGGCTCATACATTTCCTTTTTCCCATTTACACAAATGGAAAACTAATCTTCTGTAAACTCCAGGAGAAAACTTCAGGCTTATCCTTTGTGGAAATAGAATAAGTATCAGAAAAAAAATGCATATTAAATATTATATACATATTTCATTTCTACAAAATATATTCTGTCTTCTTCATGAATATTTTGTGCCTAGTGTTTGTTTTCCAAGTAAAAAAGAAAAGAATTTTTCTCTGAGAAAATAAGTAAGTCTACAATCAGCATACAAGCAAATACTGATAGCTGAGTACTTCCTGTGAAATAATTCAGCTCCTTTATAATATGGAGAAAACCCATCTGTCATTAATACCCTCCACACACTCAACTTACACTCAACTCTTTAGTGCCCCATTCTTGAATATGAATGGGTCTTAAAATGAGCCATGTTCTTGAAACCTCCAACATACAAAAAAGATAAGAAACAAAGAGGAGAAATGTAATAAGGAAGAAAATAGATGCAATGTATAACGTATTTTTTAAAAACATTCTTTAATATGAAATGACAAAGGAGCATATTTTAATTCAGGAAACAAGAGTAGGGGTATAAAGAAAAGATATTCAGGAAAAATAAATAAATAAAACTTTCTAGAAAATGTAAAGTGTAAAATTGAAATGAAACCAAAAAACCAAACTCACTATAGTTGAGTCAGACCTGACTCTTAGAGACCACTCCTTGGGTTTCTGAGGCGGTATCACTGTGGAAGTAGATTGCCCAAACTTCCTTCCAAGTAGTGGCTGGTGGGTTTGAACAGGCAGCCTTCTGGTTAGCAGTCAAATGCCTTAGGCACCAAAAATGAAAAACTCACTAAATGTTGTGACAGATAATTTGAAAATAAAATCACAACGTAAAACTTTGAAAACAAATGAACAAACAAAACAATGAGTAATTTCAAGAAGAGGTTAGGACATTGGAAGATCATTCCTAGAAATGTAAAATCTCAACAATAGAGATTTCAAAATAGAAGGATAGAGAAGAAAGGAGGAAATTATAGGAAATAATTCAAGAAATTTCTCTAGAATGGACAAAAATGTATCCATTTTCTACTGAGTGCTCTAAATGCTAATCAAAATAGAGGGAAAACTGCAGAAAGGCACATTATTGTGAAACATTATATCACTGTTGTTTTGTTGTTGCTATGTGCCATAGTGTCGTCTCCAACTCATGGTGATCTTATGTACAACAGAATGAAACAATGCCCAGTCCTGTGCCAGCGTCATGATGCCTGCTATATCTGAGTCCACTCCTGCAGCAACCATGTCAATCCATCTTGTTGAGGGTCTTCCCCTCTTTTGTTGACCCTCCACTTTACCAAGCATGACATCCTTTCCAGAAAATGGTCTCTTCTGACAACATGACCAAAGTAGATGAGATGAAGTCTGGCCATTCTTGCTTCCAAGGAATATTTTCCCTGCATGTCTTCCAGGACAGATTTGTTAGTTCTTTTAGCAGTCCATTGTACTTTCAGCATTCTTCCCCAGCACCACAACTCAAAAGCATCAACTCCTCTTTGGTCTCCCTTATTCATTGTCCAGCTCTCATACGCATATGAGGTAACTGAAAACACCATATCTTCGGTTACGCACATCTTAGTCTTCAAGGAGATACCTTAGCTCTTCAGCACTTGAAAGGTCTTTTGCATCAAATTTGCCCAATGCAATACGTTGTCTCGTATCTTGACTGCTGTTTCCATTGGTGTTGATTGCAGACTCAAGTCATATGAGGTCTGTGACGATTTCAATCTTTTCTCCATCTATCGTGATGCTGCTTATTGGTCCAGTTCTGAGACTTTTGTTTTCTTTATATTGAGGTATAATCCATACTGCAGACTATAGTCTTTAGTATTCGTAAGTGCTCCAAGTCATCCTCACTTTCGGCAAGCAAAGTTGTGTCATCTGCGTTTCTCAGGTTGTTAATTAGTCTTCCTCTAATCCTGGTGCCATGTTCTTCTTCATATAGTCCAGCTTCTCAGATTATTTGCTCAGCATATAGATTGAGTACGTATGGTGAAATGATAGAACCCTGCCACACTCCCTTCCTGATTTTTAAACCATGCAGTATCCCTTTGTTCTGTTTGAATGACAGATTTCTTGTCTATGTACATTTCCTCGTGAGTACAATTAACTGTTCTGGAATTCCCATTCTTCTCAATGTTATCCACAATTTGTTATGACCCACACAATTGAATGCCTTTGCATAATCAATAGAACACAAGTAATCATCTTTCTTGTATCCTTTGCTTTAAGCCACGATCCATCTGGCATCAGCAATGATATTTCTTGGTCAAAATCCCCTTTGGAATCCAGCTTGCATTTCTGGAAGTTTTCTATCAATATACCCCTGCAACTGTTTTTAATTATCTTCAGTAAGATTTTACCAACTTATGATATCAATGGTATTTTTTTATAATTTTCAAATTGTGTGGGATCACATTTCTTTGGAATGAGTACAAATATGGATCTCTTCCAGTCAGCTGGCCAGGAAACTGTCTTCCAAATCTCTTGATATTGCTAAGTGTCTGCTTCCAGCACAGCATCTGTTTTTTGAAACATCTCAATGGGTTTTCCATCAATTCTCAGAGCCTTGTTTTTCACCAGTTCCTTCAGTGTAGCTTCAACTTCTTCTTTCAGTACCAGTGGTTCATGAAATGGATGATGATTTACCAATTATTTTTGATATAGTTACTCTACGTGTTCCATCGATCTTATTTTGCTGTTTCCTGCATCATTTAACATATTGCCTATAGAATCTTTCAATATTGTAATTTGAGGCTTAAGCTATACCCTCAGTTCTTTCAACTTGAGAAATGCCAGGCATGTTCTTCCTTTTTGGTTTTCTAACTCCTGATCTTTGCACATTTCATTATAATGGTTGACTTTGTCTTCTCTAGCTGCTTATTGAAATCTTTTGTTCATCTCTTTTATCCTATTGATTCTTCCATCTGCTTTGTTGTTGTTGTTAAGTGTCGTCGAGTCATTTCCATCTGCATTAGCTACTCTCCATTCAATGGCAATTTTCAGAGTCTCTTCTGACATTTGTTTTGGTCTTTTCTTCCTTTCTTGTCCTTTTAATGACCTTTCTCCTTCTTCATGGATGATGTTCTTGATGTCATGTCACAATTCCTGTGGTTTTTGGTCATCGGTGTCCAATGCATCAAATCTATTCTTTAGATGGTGTCTAAATTCAGGAGGGATATAATCAAGGTCATATTTTGGCTCACATGGACTTCTTTTAATTGTCTTCAGCTTCAACTTGAACTTGCATATCAGCAGTTGATGGTCTGTTCCACAGTTAGCTCCTGCCATGGTTTTGGCTGAAGATACTGAGCTTCTCCATTGTCTTTTGCCACAGATGTAGTCCATCTGATTCCTGTGCACTCTGTCTGGTGAAGTCCACATGTATAGCCACTGTTTGTGTTATTGAAAAATATGTTTGCAATGAATAAGTTGTCAATCTTGCAAAATTCTATTATGCGATCTCCAGCATGATTTCTATCACCAAGGCCCTATCTTCCAACTTCTGGTGATTCTTCTTTGTTTCCAACTTTTGTATTCCAATCACCAGTGATAAATATCACATCTTGATTGCATGTTTGCTCAATTTTAGAGTGCAAAAGTTGGTAAGAATCTTCAATTTCTTCATCTTGGGCTTTAGTGATTGGTGCATAAATTTGAATAATAGTAGTATTAACTGGACTTCCTTATAGGTGGATGGATATTATTCTATTACAGATAACTTTGTACTTCAGGATAGATCTTTATGCATTACTTGTGATGATGAATGCCACACCATTCTTCTTCAATTTGTTATTCCTGGCATAGTAGATTATACTATCTTTTGATTCAAAATGGCCAAAACCAGTCCATTTTCTCTCACTAATGCTTAGGATATAAGTCTTTATGTATTCCATTTTATTTTTGACAACTTCTTATTTTACCAGATCCATACTTCGTACATTCAATGTTCCCATTATTAACAAATGTTTGCAGCTATTTCTTCTCATCTGGAGTTGTGCAACATCAGCAGCTGGAGTTCCTGAAAGTTTTACTCTACCACATCATTTAGGTGGGTTCTACTCCAGGAGGCAGCTCTTCTCCAGTCATATTTTGAGAGGCTTCTGACTCTTGAAGTGCTCATCTTCCAGCACCACATCACATAATGTTTCAAGGCTATTCACAAAGTTTTCCAGTAATATATCAGATAATTTTTCACTGCCGTTTTTAAGGTTTTCACTGGCTAATTCTTTGAGAAGTGGATGGTCTCTTCCTTCTTCTGAGTCTGTCTTAGTCTGGATGCTCTGCTGAAAACTGTCCACTATGGGTAACCCTGCTGGGATTTGAAACACTGGTGACATAGCTTCTAGCCTCACATCAAAACTCAAGCCACCATAGTAGGACAAAGTGACAGACAAGTTTGTCTCCCCTATTGTTGTTGTTATGTGCCATCAATACGGACCAGACTCATAGCGACTCCTCCTTGGGATTCTGAGGCAGTAAAACTACGGAAGTAGATTGCCCAACTTTCCTTCTGAGGAGTGCCTCCCCTAGCTGTTCTAAACTGCTAAATTTCTCTGCTCATTTCCTGGTCTCCCAAAGAAAGATTTATATCACTAGAGAAAAAAAAAATAAAATAAAGGACATGAAGAGGGTAAGTATTAGTAATCATTATGCCATTGTGAACCAAATGAGCAAAAGTGAATTAAACTAACCTTTTGGATAATTTGACATGAGTTCCCTGGAGTTGTCTGCTGGCAGAATTTAGGGACAGAATCTTTTGAGATTTTCCTCTTGAGGAAGCACCATGTTAGGTAGCAAGGATGGAACTATTTTGAAAGAATGGCACTCAAGGGGATTTAGGCTGAGGTAAACCTAATAGAGTGTAAAGAAGAGGAACAATAGCCTGCTGCATTAGGAATTATGGATCAAGCTGGATCAAACAAAGCCTTTTTTTAACATGAGGCTAAACTCCACTGTGCCATGAAGTACTTTTCATGGATACTCACTACTAACCTATCAATGAGTAAACAGGTGTCACGTTATCTGCGGCTTTGGTTTTAGGTGTCATATTTCAAGCCCACTCTCTTAGTCTTTCTTTGGATAAATATGTATTGAGCAATTACCTTGTGCCATGAACAGTTTTGTTTAATCCCAGAGTTTATAATCTTAGTATCTTTATTAGTTTTATTCTCTAAGTATGTAACAGTGACCAAGAATAACAGGAGGCACTATATTGTAGTAGTATAGTATTTTCAAAGATGTTTTTCTATTGCTTAAATTTGAACCCCATTTTCGCCCACTGTTATGTCATCAGGAAATTTTTCTTAACCTTCCTGAGTCTCAATTGCACTTTGTTTTTTTCTTTTTTGGTAGAGCTTTGCAATATTTTACTTATATATCTTACATATATTTCTCTTTTTTACTGATACTCAATATTATTATTTTTCTGCATACTCTTTTTAATGGATTTTAAAAGTGTATTTTTGGTAAGCATGGAGAGATATTTCAGCATTCCTGGAACAAAGAAAATGATCCATGAATAACATATAATTATTGTTTCATATATAGCTTGCTAATTTTTGCATAATTTTATTATAGAATTTACTCAGTTTATGAAAATGTGGGTTGTATTTTGTGTGCATATGCACATTTTTAAACTATTTTAACTTAATGCTTATACTAAGTGAAGTGAATTAGAAATATTTCAACATTTTTCTTGCCATGGCATAGTGTGAAGGGTGAAAAAAGGAAATGTTGTAAGAGAATGATACAGTTCATCTTTAAAATTATCTGGGCCTACCATTGCTTAGGGAGTTCTGGTGGTATAGTGCTTAAGACATTTGAATGCTAACCAGAAGTCTGACAGTTCAAATCTACCAGCCATTCCTCAGAACGAAGGTTGAGCAATCTACTTCCATAGTGATACTACCTCAGAAACCCAAGGAGGGTTAGCTATGAGTTAGATCTGACTTGATAGCTGTGAGTTTGGTTTGATTTTGGTACTATTGCTTAGAAGCCCTGGCAGCATAATAGTTATATGCTAATCTCTGAACTTAAAGGTTGGCAGTTTGAGGAGTTCTGATAAGATGGCAGAATAAGCAGACAAACTACACAGACTCTCTTCAACACAGCAAAAAGGAATCAATTAACACAGATACAGAAAACAATCCTAGAGTCCTGGGTCTTGAAAGGAAGGATAAAAAAGTGAACTAAACTCCAAATAGTAGAACTTGCATGAAAACACTGAAACAGGAGACAAACAAAACTGCAGTCTGGTGGTGAGCCTGGCAGCATAGACAGTTGAATGTTGCCAAATGCTGTTACGACCTAAAATTAACCTAAAAATCAGCCCTGCTAGCTGGGAGTGCATGGAGGACTTCAATGGTGGCTGATAAATAAGAGGGGAACAGGAAAGAAAGAGACAGCCTGAGCTCCAGACTTTTGACTGTCCATAAATGTGCAGCCATTTTGAACATTTACAAGCAGTTCTATCATTTTGGATACTTAATGCAACAGTGTTCTCTCAGATTCCAGGGACCTAAGAATAGGCTCCACTTGCCAGGAATCACAAGGATATTCCAGATGTAAAAAAGTGGAAAGTTAGCAGAGATCTAAATGCAACAATTGCACAATGTGACAGATATAATAGACCATCACTGTCCACACAAAGAAGCAAATAAAACTGTTGAAACAAGGTAGCAGGATATAGACCCACAACACACCCTTAAAACAGCAGCAGCATTGGAACTCCCTCATAAGGAATTCAAAAGAATTATATTTAGGTTCCTTTAAAGGACTGAGAGACAGATCAAGGAAACCACTGAAAAAATTAAGGAAAACAAAGAAAAAAACCAAGAGCAATTTCAGAAGAAAATACAAGAACAAAAATGACAAAATAAATGGAGAACTAGAAATGATACAAAATCTACAGATACAAAACCAGAAGATTAATACTAAATTTTGAGAAATAGATAACACATTGAAAGAGCAAAGGAGTAAAATTAAGTCAATGGAAGGCAGAATTCATGAGATTGAAGACAAATATCTGAATAGTTCTTTGGAAATGAATCAATCAGAGGAAAGATCAAAACAAAATGAAGAAAGCACAGGTTCATGTGGGATACCATCAAAAGAAATACCCTACATGTAATTGGAATTTCAGAACAGGAAGAGAAAAAGCAAACCACTGAAAAAATTGTCCAAGATTTGTTGGAAGAGAACTTCCCTGATATGATGAAAAATTAGAATATATCCATTCAGGAAGTACAATGAAACCTAAACAGGAGAGACGCCAAAAGAAATTCACCAAGATATATCATCATCAAACTCATCAAAATCAAAGAAAAAGAAATAATCCTGAAAGCAGCATGGGAAAAACAAAGAGTTACTTCCAAAGGACAATGAATAAGAATAATCTCTAATTGCTCAGCAGAAACAATGCAAGCAAGAAAACAATGGGAAGGTATATATAAAATCCCGAGAGACAGAAATTTCCAACCAATAATTACATACCACAAAAATTGTCCCTCAAATATGTCAGTGCAACTCAGAGATTTCCAGATAAACAGGAATTAAGGGAATTTGTTAAGACCAGACCAACCTCACAAGAGATACTAAAAAGAGTCTTTTGGACAGAGAACCAAAATAGCAAGCAACAAATGACCATTAATATACACAATGACATAATCCAGAAACCAACACATCTATAGAAGTATCCAATGTAAAATAAGCTTACACAATTGTAAACAGAGAACCAGAGACATCAATTAGCAAATTAGGATGACTACAAACCAAAAAGAGGGAAAAAATAGTGTAGTTTCAGAACTTCCAAGCAGTGAGGAATTCAAGAGAGTTACAAGATAGAATGGACTGTTCTAAACTTGAAGAGAAAATTATAAAACACAGGGTAACCTCAAAGACAAATAATAAACCTTCACATTACAATAAAAAAGAAGACAAGCACAAATACTTAGCAAATACTAAAACAATAACAACAAAGGAAATGATAACATGATTCATAAATATAATGAGCTCACACAAAAAATCATTTGGAAAAAAGAAACTAGGAACACAATGTAAATACACATAGCAAAATGACAGCAAACAATTTGTTATTATCAATAATTACACTGACAATCAATAGATTAAATGCACCTCTCAAGAAATGGAGAGTTAAAGACTGGATTAGAAAACATAATCCATCAAAATGCTGTTTACAAGAGACACACCTTAGAGACAAAGACAAAAATAGACTAAACATCAAAGGTTGGGAAAAGATATATCAAGCAAATGGCAACCAAAAAAGCAGGAGTGGCAATATTAATTTCTGATCAAATTGACTTTATGACAAAAAACATCATAGGAAACAAGCAAGGACATTATATAATGATTAAAAGATGAATTGAAGAAGAAGATATAACCATAATAAATATCTATGGACCCAATAAAAGAGCCCCAAAATAAATAAATCAGACGTTAAAAGAGTTGAAAAGGTGAATAGATGACTCCACAGTCAGAATGGGAGACTTACACCACTTGCCATGAAAGATAGAATAACTGTAAAGAAACTCAACAAAGACACAGAAGAGTTAAACAATACAATCTACCAACTTGTCTTTATAGACTTCTACAGAGCATTTCAACCAACAAAAGCAAAATGTACATACTTTTCTAGTGCACATGGAACATGATAAACCATATGTCAGGCCATAAAGTAAGCCTTAATCAATTAAAAACATTGAAATACTGCAAAGCATCTTCTCAGATTATAAGGCTATCAAATTAGAAACCAACAATTGGAAGATCAATGGAAAAGAGAAGTAACCTGGAAACTGAGCAGCACCTTCATTAAGAACGATGGGTAATAAAAGAAAAATAATGAAATTCAAAAATTCCTTGAATCGAACGAGAATGAAAACACAACATATCAAAATCTTTGCAACACAGCAAAATCTGTGATCAGAGACCAATTTATAGCCATAAATGCACACATCAAAAAAGAAGAAAGAGCCAACATCAACACTTGAAAGCAACATCTCCAAAAATTAAAAAAAGAACAGCAAGAAAAACCTATAGTCACCAGAAGAAAGATAATAATAAAGAGTGGAGTAGAAATCAATGAAACAGAAAATAAAAAAGACAAAAGAAAAAAAAAAAAAAATCAAGAAGACTAGAAGTTGCTTTAAAAAAATAATAATAATAAAATTGACAAACCACTGGCAAATTTAACAAATGAAAAGAGAGAATACAAATAACACAAATAAGAAATGAAATGGGTGACATCACAACACAACTAACTGCAATAAAAAGGATAATATCAAGATACTGCAAAGAACTGTATGCCAACATTTGAAAATCTGGAAGAAATAGATTTCTAGAAACACACTACTTACCTAAACTAACACATACTGAGGTGTAAAAGTTAAGCAAACCCATAACTGAAGAAGCAATTAAACAGGTTATCAAAAAATAAACAACAGCAACAACAACAAATCCTGGTCAGACAGTTTCACAGGAGAATTCTATGAAACTTTCAGAAAAGAACTGACACCAATTCTACTCAAACTATTCCAAAGCACAGAAAAGAATGTAATCTTCCCTAACTCGTTTTATGAAGAAAGCATGACCTTGATACCAAAACCAGGCAAAGATATCACTAAAAAGGAAAACTGCAGACCAATATTCCTTATGAAAATAAATGCAAAAATCTTCAACAACATCCTAGCCAATATACTCCAACAGCATTAAAAAAAAAAAAAAAAAAATTCATTATGAACAAGTGGGGTTCATATCAGGTATGCAAGGATGGTTCAACTTTAGAAAAATAATCAACATCATACACTACATAAATGAAACAAAGGAAAGGAGCTGCATGATCATAGCAATTGATGCAAAAAAAGGCATTTGATAAAATCCAACACCCATTCCTGATCAAAACTCTCAGCAAAATAGGAATAGAAGGGATATTCCTCAATATAATAAAGGGCATCTATGCAAAACCAACAGCCAACATTATTTTCAATGGAGAGAGATTGAAACCATTCCTCTTGAGAACAGAAACCAGACAAGAATGCCCTCTATCACAACTTCTATTCAACATTTTATTGGAAGTCCTAGCCAGGACAATAAGGCAAGAAAGGAAAATCAAAGACATCCAAATTGGGAAGGAAGATGTCAAACTATCCCTATTTGCTGATCATGCGATCCTATGCTTAGAAAACCCAAGAGACTCAGTCAAAAATCTACTGGAAGTAATTGAGAAAATTCACATCAGGCCAGAATACAAGATCAACATTCAAAAATCAGTTGGATTCCTCTACACCAGCAGGGGTTGCTAAAAAATTTTTAAAAATAAATAATAATAAAGAAATCTATACCATTTACAATAGCTACCAAAAAAATTAAATACTTGGCATTAAATCTTACCAGGGACATAAAAGAACTGCACAAAGAAAACTATAAAATGCTACTTCAAGAAACCATAAAGATCTATATAAATGGAAAAACATACCATGCTTGTGGATAGGAAGATTGAACGTTGTGAAAATGTCAATTCTGCCCAAAACAATGTACACATTAAATGCAATCCCAATCCAGATCCCATCAACATTCTTCAAGGATATGGAAAAAAGATCACTAACTTTATACGGAAAGGAAAGAGACCTCAGAAAAGCAAAGCATTATTGAAGAAGGAAAACGAAGTAAGAAGTCTCACACTCCTGGATCTTAAAACCTACTACACAGCCACAGTAGTCAAAAGTGCCTGGTATTGGAACAATAACAGTTACATAGACCAGTGGAATAGTATTGAGAACCCAGAAACAGATTCATTGACCTATGGTCAGGTGATCTTTGACAAAGGGCCAAAATCCATTTAATGAGGAAGAGATTGTCTGTTTAACAAATGGTGCTGGTAAAACTGGATATCCATTTGCAGAAAAATGAAACAAGATCAGTACTGCACACAATGCACAAAAACTAACTCCAAGTTGATCAAAGCCTTACATGTGGAACCTGAAACTATGAAGTTCTTCAAGGAAAAAATGGGGACAAATTTAGAGGCCTTAATATATGGCAAAAATAGACTATCAAGCATAACCCAAAATACACAAACTGCAGAAGATAAGCTAGATGAATGGAACCTTCTAAAAATTAAGTTTTCATGTGTTCCCAAAGACTTCCAAAAATGTCAAAAGAAAACCTACAGATTGGGAAAAAAATATTTGGCAATTACATATTTACCAAGGGACTGATCTCTAGAATTTATAGAAAACTCCGTCACCTCAACAACAAAAAGACAAAAAATCCAATTAAAAAATAGTCAGAAGATCTGTATAGACACTTCACCAAAGATGATATTCAGGCACCAAGAAACATGAAGAAATGCTCATGATCATTAGCCATTAAAACCAAAACCAATCCAAAGAGAGAAGCAAATCAAAACAACAATGAGATACTATCCTGCCTGAGCACTAGTAGCAAAGATCAACAAGCCAGAAAACAACAAATTCCAGCAAGAATGAGGAGAGCTGGGGACTCTCATACTCTGCTGGTGGGACCGTCAAATGATACAACTACTGTGGAAAACAATATGAAGAGTCCTTAAAAAGGTGGAATTAGAAATATCATTTGACACAACCATTCAATTGCTAGGTATATATCCCAAAGAAGTGTGAGCAAGGACAAGAACAGATATATGCACACCCATGTTCATTTCAGCACTATTCAGAATAGCAAAAAGAAGGAAACAATCTAGGTGCTCATCAACAGAAGAATGGATAACCAAACTATGGTACATACACACACATGTGATACTACGCAACACTAAAGAATAATGTAGAATTGGCAAAACACCACATAATGTGAATGAACTTGGTTGCCATTATGCTGAGTGAAATAACTCTATTACAGAAAGACTGGTATTGTATTAGTCTGTTATTGTAAAAAGTCAAGGAAAGGTTTATATATGGAAGGAAATTTTCTTTGTTGGTTACCAGGGGGTGAGAGGGGACTGGAGGGGAGGAGGGGAGGGA
>NW_006921773.1:4061581-4062092 GCF_000298275.1 Orycteropus afer afer | reverse complement strand
CAAGGCGCAAAGTTGTAGTCACTTCTTGGCCACAGCCAGCTACCAAGAGGGACCATAGTCCATAGACCATAGTTGCAGGCGATATCAAGCTCAATTGGCATAACATACTACATAAAAAAGATTGTTCCACATCCTACTTTGGTGAGTAGTGACTGGGATCTTAAAAGCTTGCAAGCAGTCATCTAGGTACCAAAATGGATCTTTCCTCATCCTGAGAAAAGAAGAATGGATAAAACCAAAGAAGTGTGGAAACAATTAGTCTAAGCCACTGGTACACTATGTGACCCTCAACCTATATGACTATGAGACAAGAAGAGCTGGATGGTGCCCAGCTACTACTTTCAAGCACTCAGAGGGGAATTTCTGTAAGAGAGCCTAGATAGAGTGAGAGAACAATGTGGAAAAAACTCAAAATCATATATATATATATAAAAGACAAAATTTGCTGATCTGATAGAGCCTGATAGAACCACTGCGACTATGTCCCCTAGATGCTATTTAGGTCTGGATT
>NW_006921773.1:4048893-4060046 GCF_000298275.1 Orycteropus afer afer | reverse complement strand
GGTATAGAGAAAAGGTAAGTATGGAGAGGAAGTGGGAGGGGAGCTGTTGCATTGTGGGAAATTGCAGTCAATGTCATGAGACAAAGTGTATGTGAGCTGCTGTATGGAAAGTGAATTTGCTCTGTAAACTTTCACCCAAATCACAATAAAAAATAAAATAAAATAAAATTTTGGCAGTTCAAAACCACCCAGTAGCTCCATTGGGGGAAAGAACTGGCAATCTGTTCTCATAAGAATTACACCCTAGAAAATCCAATGAAACAGTTCTACTCTGGCACCTGGGGGCACTATGAGGCAAAATTAGCTTGGCTGCATCTAACAAGAACATTATTGCTTGGTTTTCTTTTCATTTTAAAGTAAAGTATCTCATTATAGGTTTTTCTGTTGCTTAATAGTGTATATTTGTTTTAGAAACTATTTCTTGTTTCTACTTTAAGACAGATTATATTTTTCTTTGATAAAGATTTACCTCCTCACTGAAGCGTGAAATTTCTAGAAAAAAAAATTGCTCAACATCAGTCATCACTGATGTTTTATATTTGAAGAATTCTTATGATTAAGTGATAGGAATCTGAGGGCCAAGTAAAAAAGCTTTGAAATCTAAAATTACTACGAATTTAACAATAATCAGAATCTAGTTTTGCCTTTTAACTACCATTGTTGTTATTTTTTGTACATGTTCTACACTGGGAGGATGATTTCAGGCTTCTATCTTGTTAACTAAATAGAAGAATGAAAATAAACAAACAAAAGAGGAAGCCAATGTAGCCTACAAAGTGCTTTCTCTTTGCCAAGTGTAACTGTAGCACATGTGTGGGTATCTTGTTCCAGCTGCAGATACATCTGCTGGTGCTTTTTTTGGCATCATAGTAGATATCCCAGTAGAATTTCTCCAAAATAGCAATCTGTCAAGGCAAATGTTTGCAAGTGCCATTTTCCAGAGAGGGGGAGATCTGTTTTTTCTTTTTGTTCAAAGAGATAAAATATTTATACACACTAACATTTTGACTGAATTGAAAAATATTTTGAGGTATTATATGTAGAAAAGATTAAAGAATAATGTAACAAACACACCTTTATTCACCATCTGGTTTGGTACACTGGTTATTATGTTATAATTGCTTCAGATCTTCTATAGTTAATTAAAATATAGCAGACATAGTTGAGGTCTATATGTTTTTCTGCCTAATGTAATTGTCTTCTTAAAATTAGATTAGGGTGAGTGCTACCCCTGTGATGAATTGAAAATTTACTATTTTTTATGTAATATTTTCTAACTATTTACTTGTTTGTAAATATTACCTGTTAATGTCTTGCATACAGTATATTATGTATATGAAGCAAATTCTATGTATGTTTGTGTTTACATGCATTATTCTGCAACTTGCAATATTTTTTCTGTTATTTTTAAGAATATATACATGTATATATACATATCTCATTGCCATGGAGTCAATTTCAACTCATAAGGACAACAATTCATTTTCCAAGATAGTGTATTGTCCCATCTTCCTTCCATTGAGCTACTCGTGTGTTTGAACCACCAGTCTTCTGGTTAGCAGTCAAATGCTTTAGGTGTTGCTCTGTGTCACTATATATATATACTAAAATCAAATCATAGTGAATTGGAAAAAGATAATGCAATATCTTGTATTATATGTATATATATACTTAATTTATTCATTTTTTATCTTCTATACAGTATTCAAAGAGCTCTGGTAGCATAGTGCCTAAAGCACTTGACTGCTAACCAGAAAGTTCAACCCCACCAGCCACTCCTCGGAAGGAAGGTTGGGTAATCTACTTCCGTAGTGATACTGCCTCGGAAACCCAAGGAGGAGTCACTATGAGCAGGGTCTGACTCGACGGCACATAACAGCAACAACAACATAAAATATTCAAGCATAGCAATGATTGTGAAAATTGCACAGGACCAGGCAGTATTTCATTCTGTTGTACATAGGGTTGCTATGAATCAGAATCTAGTTGAGAGACTTAACAACAAAATGACAACATATTTATTTTATGCAGTGTACATATGTCAAATTTTCTTTATTATTTTCATGTGAATGTATATTTGTATTTTGTTGTATACCAAAATTAGTGTATTTGGAAATTGTCTGTGTGCACATCTGACAGAAAGGTAGAGAAAAGTAAAAGAGATTTCTGAATCTTGGAGTTTGATAATCTCAGTTTTGCTACATATTTTCCAATTTCTCCTAAAAGAATATAAGTGTTCCTTTCTCTTCACATTGTTTCTATAATTTAACATTTTCAGACTTTTCCACATTTCCTAATTCCATGGATATGAAATATTTATTTTAACATTAATTCATTATAGTTGGACTATTAATAAAGTTGAATATTCATTCACTATTAGATTTTCTGATCTTTCCTTCTGTATTATTTTTCATTATTTTCTCATACTTCCCTTTTTTTTCTATTGCATTATCTTGTTCCAATTCACTATGATATGATTTTAATATATTTTTGTTATCAATCTCTAACTGGCAGTGTGTACTGAAAATATCTTTTCTCAATCTGCACAATCTATTTTAACTCTAACGCTGTTATTAGTGATTTGTGTGTGTGCGCTCAAGTTTTCAATTTTGATATATTAAAATCTATCAGATTTCTTTGATGAAAATGAACTTACTCTGAAATCACAGGATATTCTCCCATATTTACTTCTGAAATTTTACAAATGACACATTTTGCATTCAAGTCTTTAATCAACCTCAAATTGAACTTTGTTTATGGTACAAAGAGATATGTTTAATTTTTATGCATATAAGATTATTATAGCCTCAGTTCATCCATTCTTTACTCATTAATTTATAATATCAGCCAAATGAAATTTAGTTTACTTATGAATGTGGCTTGTTGGGCTCTGTATTCTGTTTAATTTGCTTATTAACTGATACCTCTGCCAATTTCAAACTACTTATTTATTTCTAAATAAATTAATACTTGGCAAAATAAATCTTGTTTTGGTTCTCCTTCCTTAAAACTGTGGGCTGTTGGCCTTTAGCTCTCCTGCATAAATCATAAAATTGGCTTGTCAAGTAAACTTTATGAAGAAACACAAATAGCTCCAAGTGATCCCTTTGAAGGAGGGTGAGTTATTTTTGTTGTATCATTATTTTGAACAGTATTAATATATTTTGGGAGCAGTGGTGGTTCAGTGATATAATTCTTGTCTCCCTTGTGAGAAAACCTGGGTTTAATTCCCAGCAATGCATCTCATAGACCATCAGTGGAGGCTTCCATGTTGCTATGATACTGAACAGTTTTCAGCAGAGCTCCTAGATTAAGATGGTTTAGGAGGAAAGGCCGTGTGATCCCTTCCTGAAAATTAGCCAATGAAAACCCTATGAATCACTGAAGCCTTATTCACAACTAATCATGGGAATAGTGCAGGACCAGGCAGAACTTGGTTTTTTTGTGCATGGTGTTGCCATGGCCACATATAACAACAAATTTGGTAGACTGATATTTGACAATGGAGAAAAGCTATAAAAATACATGGAGAACACTGCTAAATGAGGAAATCATTCAGAAGTCACTACATATAGTTCATTTCAAATTATGTGACATTCTGGAAATAAAGCAAAGCTATTGAAACACTGAATAGATCAGTGGTTGCCAGGAGTTTGATGAAGAAGAGATGAGCCAAATGAACAGGTGAAGCCTTGGGACTTTTGAAGGTAATGAAATTATTCTGTATGAAACTCTAATAGTGAAATAATTGTATTAAGACTGATAGAACTTACAGGACCAAGAATAAATTTAGTATGTTCAAATTAAACTATGACAACAATAAATTGTTTAGAAGGTTGGGGAATCCCTGGAAGAAATGCAGTCTGAGAAGATAATCTAAATGCATTACAAATATATTTAAAGATTTCACTGAAATGACCTAAGTAGTTTTGAAAATCAATAGATAATCTAAAACTAAAGGAAAAAGAAATTGCATATAAACACTATACTCTAGCTAATAAAGTTGTTTCTCAGAGGTGTATAGATTAAAAATTCTGATACTGTTACACATTTATAATCAAATTGAAGAGTGGATGGCAAATGGTGGGAGCCAAGTTTCTCATTGTTGGAGTGAAAGTTGAAAAATAAGCTAGGAAAGAATCCTAAAATCCTAAAAGTGTCAAGAATTAAAGTTAGTGATATCAATTTGAACTTATGTTTAACTTTATATGGATATACATGGTCAAACGTAAGAATATTTATAGGTATTTGTATATAGATAGTTATTATGTGCCACTGACTGTTTGAAATGTCATCGATCTGTTAGCTGAGAGGTCTAGAAACAATGAGATACTAGTAGTAATGTCATGTAGCACCCTGATCTTGGTTTATGATGTGATTTTCCAATAAAAAGGAGCAAGGCAACTTGGATAATGACTGATTCCAAGACTGGAACAGGGAATAAAGGAGATTAGCCTGGAGCAACTTGTACAGCCTGAAAATACCACAGTGCTCAAGATAAAAAGACACCAAAGAAGGAACAATTTGAGCATAAAAACAAAAAAGATTTAATTTTAACAGATAGTATGAAATAATTACCCCTGAGCCCATATTGACATTAATGAATAAATGAATGAGGGAGACAAGACACATCTTTTATACAGAAGAATTCCAAATAACTTTTGTATATATTCCTTCCTCAAATGGAAATATTCATTCTATTCTTAAGTCTGAGTTGTGCATCATTCTTTCCCTCCAAAGAGTAGATTATGGGAAATGTATTAAAAAAGTTAACTCACAATGGATAAATTTGCAAACACTACCTCAGCCAGGCAATTACAGTCAACTTCAATAGCATTAAATATTATTGATCATATGTAGGTACTCTTGAAATGATGTGAGATGAGAATGGGTATTTACTTCTGGAATATCAAAAATAAATGCATTGATGATAGTTGCTATTGAGTCACTCTAACTCATGGTGAGCTTATGTATAACAGAACAACACATTACTCAGTTCTGTGCCACCTTCATGATTTTTGGTATGTTTGATCCATTGTTGTCTCTACTGTATCTTTCCATCTCATTGAAGGTTTCCCTCATTTTCACTGACCACCTACTTTACTAAAAAAGATCTTATTTTCTACTACAGTGTAATCATAATAAAAGCACCAGACAAATTTAAAAATACATGACCACCATGATAACATTAGGAAATGGGAGGACACCAAATTGTGCACATAAGTGATAGATGATAGATGCTAATACCAACCAATGTGTCCACAATACTGCATTGCCATTAACACCAAACACGATGGTATACAGATAAACACATAAACACCTGAGATGATCAGACAGGGGTCAGTAAAAAAAAGTATACTCTAGATCAAGGATAGATTCAGGTGAGAATAATCTTGCACAGACATCAGTGATACAAAATACTTGCAGTCCTTAAGTAACAATAGAAGACAGACACAGAGTAATCCCTCACAGACAACCAGACACTATGGCAGAGAGATCCAATAGATCTACTGTCTCAGGACCATAGTACTGGGGAACACCAGACTCAATTGGCACAACAAAATACATAAAAGAGTTGTTCCACATCCTACATTGGTGAGTAGCGACTGGGGTCTTAAAAGCTTTCAAGCAGCCATCTAAGATGCAGCTAATGGTCTCCTAGTGAAGAAGAACTCAAAAAAAAAAAAAAAAAAAAAAAAAGAGAGAGAGAGAGAATTTAGAGGCAATCAGCCCTAGGACATGATGGCCCTCGAGACCAGAAGAACTCGATGGTACCCAGCTACCAATGCCAATCAAGAAAGTATCAAATCTGGAGATCCTGGATAGAGTGGGAGGAAAATGTGGAACAAAATCCAAAAACTCAATAATGACCAGAATTACTGGTCAGAAGAAATCTGGTGAGACTCCCAATACTATGGCTCTGGAATACATTCTGCTCCTGGAATAAAACTCACCCTCAGGGGTGATCTCTCAGCCCAATAGTTAACAAGATGTACATGCAGACCATGCAACCCAGGATGAAGCACCCACATACTCTATGACAATACATCCCTTAGAGCAATAGACCATGGGACACCAGAGGACCCACATTCAAATTGAGGAAATGCAGGACAAACAGGAGTGCATAAATATCAGGGGCACAGGGGGAAGGTTACAGTGTAGGGAGGGGTGGAGATTGGGTTAGGGTTGGACATGGTGAATGGAGAATAAACTAAATGTACATGTTACGTTGAATGTAAAACAAGCTCTTAAAAAAAAATATATATGGATTCTACATAATGCCTGATCAGTGCTATTCAAATGCAACACTCATGTCAGTTTGGCATATTGTGGTGGTTTCTGTGTTATGGTGATGCTGGAAGTTATGTCTCCAGTATTTCAAAAATCACTAGGATCATCCATGGTGGGCAGGGTTCACTGGAGTTTCCAGACTAACACAGAGTAGAGTAAAGGAAGATCTGGTTATCTATTTCTAAAAAAAAGAAAAAAAAAAAAAAAAATGACCAGTGAAAACCTAATGAATAGCAGAGAGATTTTGTCTGATATAGTGCTAGAAGATGAGCCCCTCAGGTTGGAAGGCACTCAAAATAACAGAGAAGAGCTGCCTCCACAAAGTAGAGTTGACCTTAATGACATAGATGGAGTTAAGCATTTGGGACCTTCATTTGCAAATGTGGTATGACTCAAAATTAGAATAAACAGCTACAAATATCTATTAATAATCAGAACATAGAAAGTAGGAAGTCTAAATATGAAAAATTGGAAGTCATCAACAATGAAATGGAATGTATAAACATCAGTATCCTAGGAATTAGTGAGCTGAAGTGCAGTGGTATTAGCCATTTTCAATTGGACAAACATGGTCCAGAATACCAGGAATGAAAAATTGAAGAGGAATTGTCTAGGATTTATAGTAAAAGGAATATTTCAAGATTTATCCTGAAGTATAACATTGTTAGTGACAAAGAAGGCCCATTAATAAGACTTCTTTTCAAATTTATAGACTAGCTACTAATGCCAAAGAGGAAGAGTTGAAGATTTTTTGCCAAGTTTTGCTGTATAAAATTTATCAAACATAAAATCCAGGTGCATTGATAAATACTAGTAATTGAGATTGGAAAGTTGGAAACAATGAAGGATTGGTAGGAAGGAAATATCACCTTAGAGATGATGCCAGAAATCACATGATAGAATTTTGCAAGACCAACTAATTCATTGCAAATGCCTTTTCAACAACTATATGGGAAAAATGTGCATGAACTTAGCTGGATGTAACCCACAGTAATCAAATTTACATTTGTGAAAGGAGATGTTAAAGAAGCTCAATATCATCCATCAAAAGAAGGCCAGGGCCTATTTTAGAACAGATCAGTAATTGCTCATAGGTGAGTTTACGTTGAAGCTGAAGAAAATTAAAACAAGTACATGAAAGCCAAAGTGGATTGTAAATATATCCCACTTGAACTGAGAGGCCATCTGAATAAGATATAATGCACTGAACAGTAATGACCAAAGACCAGAGAAGTTGTGGGGTGACATCAAGAGCACCATACATGAAAAAAGTAACATTCATTAAAAAGGCAGGAACAATAGAAAAGAATGGAATCGATATCAGAAAAGACTCTGAAACTAGTTCTTTAACATACAGTAACTACAATGATGAATATAAAATACCTCAACAGAAGATTTCAAAGGGCAGCTAGAGAAGACAAAGTAGTATTGTAATGAAATGTAAAAAGATCCGGAGTAAGACACCAAAAGGAAGAACATAGGTGAAATTCTCATGCTGAAAGAACTAAAAAAAAAGTCAAACCTTGGGTGCCATATTGAAAGATTTTACTGACAAAACATTGAACTATGAAAGAAGCATCAAATGATGATGGAAGGAATAAATAGAATCACTGGACCAAAAAGAAGTGGTCAATGATCAGCTATTTCAAGAGACAGCATATGATCAGGAGCTGATATTATTAAGGAAGAAGTAGAATTTACACTGAAGACAGTGGCAAAATAAAAAGCTCTGGAAATCAACAGAATGCCAGTTGAGATGTTTCAACAAATAGATATAATACTGCAAGTGCTCACTCACCAATGTCAAATAATTTGGATGACAACTACCTGGCCAACCGACTGGAAGAGATCTATATTTGTGACTGTTCCAAAGAAAGGTGATCCAACTGAATGTGGGAATCATCAAATGATATTAATTTCACGCACAAGTAAAGTTTTGCTGAAGATAATTCAAAAACAGTTGCAGTAATGCATGAATATTAGACTGCCAGAAACTGCAGCCAGATTAATAGGCCATAAAGTGACCAGAAAGATGTCTACCTGTGTCTTGTTGACTATACAAAGGAATTCAACTGTGTGCATCATAACAAATTATGGATAACATTGAGAAGAATGGGAATTCCAGGACACTTCATTGTTTTCATGAGGAACCTGTACATAGACCAAGGGGAAACTGCATGATTTAATATAAGGAAGGGTGTACATTAGTGTTTTGTTAATTCATAATTAATTCACTATTAATAAAATACTGATAAGCAACTTTCTGGTATTCCCTGTTTTCAGGAAAGGTCCAACTAACATTAGCAGTGATATCCATCATTCAATTGTGAATAGGCATTAGATTATTTTAATCATAACAAATTATGGATAACATTGCAAAAACTTGGAATTACAGAACAATTTTGTTCAAACAGAACCTGTACATAGACCACAAGATTGTCATTTAAACAGAACAAAGGGATACTTCCTGGTATAGAATTAAGAAAGATGTGCATGAGAGTTGTATCATTTCACCATACTTACTCAAAGTGTGTGCTGAGAAAAAAATATTAGAAGCTGGGTATATGGAAAAGACCATGATATCAGAATTAGAGGATGATCCATTAATAATCTGTGATATGCAGGTGGCACAAACTTTTTTGCTCAAAGTGAAGAGGACTTCAAGCATTTACTGAAGAAGATTAAAGACTATAACCTTCAGAGTGGATTACACCTCAACATAAACAAAACAAAAGTCTTCACAACTGGACCTATAAGCAGGAGTTAGCATAGTGCCTAAGGTACTCGACTGCTAACCAGAAGGCTGGCGGTTCCAACCCACCAGCCACTCCTCAGAAGGAAGATGGGACAATCAACTTCCATAGTGATACTGCCTCGGAAATCCAAGAAGGGGTTGCTGTGAGTCGGGTCCGACTGGACGGCACATAACAACAACAACAACAATGATAAATAGAAAAAAAAAAATGAAGCTGTCAGTGATTTCATTTTAGCTGGATCTACAATCAACACCCATGGGAGTAGCAGTCAAGAAATCAAATGATGAATTTCATTGAGGAAATCTTCTGTATAAGACCTCTTTAAAGTCTCAAGAAGCAACAATATCACTTTGAAGTCTTAGGTGTGATAATACTCATTCCCCTCACATGCATCTGAAAGCAGGAATATGAATGAGAGACTTAAGCAGAATTGATGTATTTGAAATACAGTGTTGGTGAAGAATATTGAATATATCATGACTTCCAGAACAGAACAATGAACAAATCTGCCTTGGAAAAAAATAGAATCAGAATGTTCCTTAGAAGTAGGTATGGTAAAACTTCATCTCACATACTTCAGACATGTCATGAGGGACCAGTCCCTAAAAAAGAGCATGATGCTTGATAAAGTAGAGGGTCAAGGTAGAAGAGGAAGACCCTCAATGAGAAAGACTGACACAGTGATTGCAACAGTGGGCTCAAATGAAACAGTGATTGTGAGGATGGTGCACACCAGGTAGTGTTCTTTTCTATTGTATAGTGTCACTATGTGTCGTAATCACCTTGATAACACCTAACAATAACAAAAATTCTCTTCAAAACTGCCAATATATATCATCATAAAGAAGAAAGTCTGAGAAACCTTAATTTCAAAAGGACATTAAGTCAAAACTAATGAAATCTGAATAAATTTATGGAATTTATTAATAATAAGAATATCTATACTTATACCTTAAGTAACAAATATATAAAAAATAATATAAAATGTTAATATAAGAGAACTGGGTTGGGAGTAAAGGGGTACTCTCTATACTATTTTCTCAATTTTACTGTCAACCTAAAAGTACTCTAAACATGCTGTTGAGCCAATTCTGACTCATAGCAACCCATCATTGGTTCCTAGGTGGTATCTTTAAGGAGGGAGCTCTGGTAGCGTAGTGCCTAAAGTACTTGACTACTAACCAGAAGGCTGGTGGTTCAAACCCATCAGCCACTCCTCAGAGGAAGGTTGGGCAATCTACTTCCGTAGTGACACTGCCTTGGAAACCCAAGGAGGGGTCGCTGTGAGTTGGGTCCGACTCGACGGCACATGACAACAACAACAACATTTTTAAGGAAGTAGATTGACCAGTCTTCCTTCCGAAGAGTGGCTGGTTGATTTGAGCTGCCAGCCTTCTGGTTAGCAGTCCAATGTTTTAGGCACTACTCCATCAGAGCTCCTAAACGTAGTTTATTTAAAAGTAGAAAAAGACTAAATTTAAAAATGTACATGATTGAACTGTAGTTTCCCTTGAAAGGTAAATATATAGAAAAGCAGAAATGTGCTTTATAAAAGTCAAGGGCGTTGTTTATTTTTTTGTAACGGACCATCTTGTTTTTAGAGAGGCCTTATTCTTAATCTTGTTGGCAATTATGAGGTTTTTTATCCTTGTTGTTGTTGTTGCTGTTATGTGCTGTGGAGTTGGACCTACTCACCGCCATCAAGTCGGATCCGACTCATAGGTACCGCTGCTTGGGTTTCTGAGGCTATATCACTATGGAAGTAGGTTGTCCAGTCTTCCTTCCAAGAAGTGACAAGTGGGTTTGAACTGCCAGCCTTCTGGTTAGCAGTCAAGTGTGCTCTTTTGTTATTGTTATTATTTTCATGTCTTACTCCACTAGGCAGCCCCTGCCATACATTAAGGCAATGTTGAATAGAAGTTTTGGGAACAATAATCCTGTCGTGTTCTTGATCTTAGGGGTGAAGTGATGATAGGTGTAGATAGTGTGATGGTTATGTTTGTATGTCAACTTGGCTAGGCCTGGTTGAGTGGCTTGGCAGCTGGATGTAGTATTCCCCATGATGAGGCTGGTAATCAGCTCCATGGTGGAATCTACTGGGGGCAG
>NW_006921773.1:4043573-4048663 GCF_000298275.1 Orycteropus afer afer | reverse complement strand
AGTGAAGAAATGCTTCTAGCTCCAGTGGGCTGGGAGCAGGAGGCAGAGCTGGACCCCAAGGTTGAGGGGCTTTCACCCAGCCTCTAGAGCCTGGTACTTTTAACTTGGACTTAAAGCCTTCAAATTGTAAGAATAAACTCCTGTTTCTTAAGGCCATCCCATTTGTGGTATATTCTTGTCAGAGCGGCACTAGGTAACCAGAACAGATAGATAGCTAGATAGATAGATAGATGGAGATGTATATTTCAATACATCCATATCTCTGTCCTCTAACCCTTCACTCCAATGACTTAAATATTATACATACATTAGTCTATTTTTCTGTTCATTTTCCCAGTGTTCATTTCCCCATTGTGGTTTTGACCCCCCTGGTGAGCAATCAAGGAGAATTATGGGAATGTTAAAATGGCTGAACTGAAAGATTAGCTATATCAGGAAAGAAAATAGAAAAAGATATGAGATTGGTAGAATAAAATATGGAAGTTTATTAGCAGATCCTGCCCAAATACAGTCTCCAATATTTAGATAATATAAATGACTTCTATACAGAGATCAGTGCTCTTCTCACTAGCAAGAAGCAGCCGCTCTTTTCTTTAAGAGTGAACTTTCACTTGAATAAATCTTATGTGTGTTTGAGTTGGATACTTTTCTCACTAGCAAGAAGCAGCTGCTCTTTTCTTTAAGAGTGAACTTTCACTTGAACAAATCTTATGTGTGTTTGAGTTTGATACTTGGTGTTGCTTTCCTTGTGCCAGACCTGAGGATGATTCTCTTAAGCAAAAGCTGCTTCTGTGAGCTGCATTTAATTCTTCAAGGCAGTTTGCATCTTAACCAGAAGTCTCTCCCAGATAATACATTACAAGCACAAGCTGCTACTTTGGCTGTCTTTGACTCTTCAAGGCAGTATACAACCGAGCAAGAGGGATCTCCTCAGCTAACACTAAGAGTCAGAATTGACAAGATGGCAGTGTCTTTTTTTTTTTTTTTTTTGGGGGGGGTGGAGGGTTAAATAGTGTGGAGTTTTATTTTATTGGATTGCTTATTTACTTGCAGATCAACTTGTTTCTTCTGAGTCTTGTCTTCATTTAGGGTTTAGTTAGACCTACCTCATGGGAATAACATTTGGGATGTCTCTGTAGAAAATCTCTGGTATTCAAGATTTCTCCAGTATGGTTTGTTGAAATTTGACTGCATTCTGCAGGTGGAAAGAATGATTCTAAGACGGCCACACAAAATTCAGGAACCTGATATATGAACACCTTCTCCCAGTTATTCAATCAAATTGTTGTTGTTGTTGTTATGTGCTGTCGAATAGGACCCGAACCGACTCATAGCGACCCCTCCTTGGGTTTCCGAGGCAGTATAACTATGGAAGTAGATTGCCCCATCTTCCTTCCGAGGAGTGGCTGGTGGGTTTGAACCGCCAGCCTTCTGGTTAGCAGTCAAGTGCCTTAGCCACTATGCTACTAGAGCTCCTATTCAATCAAATAGTAATCTATATACACTGTGAAAGAGTGTTGCAGATACAATTAAAGTCTAAGATTGATTTTAAAATCTTGAGATGATCAGGTTGGGCCTGACCTAAAGACATGAACCTCTTAAAAGCAGAGATTTTCTCTGGCTAGTCCTTCATGGGCAAGTTATAGAGATGCAGTCTGGCTTTCCTGGAAAAAAAAAAAAAAAAAGCAAATATTTCATCCTGAACTGCTTATAAGGATCACATGGTCAAGAACTGTAAACTCAATTGAGGAGCTGAGAGTGGCCCATGACTGAAAGCTAGAAGGTGAGTTGAGATTTCCAGGAGCCCTGGAGGAGCTCTGGTAGTGTAGTAGTTAAAGCTTGGGGTGTAAACCAAAAGGCTGGTGGTTTGAACTTGCCAATCACTTTGCAGGAGAAAGATGAGCCAATCTTCCTCTGTAGAGATTTACAGCCATAAAAACCCTCTGGGATATCTCCACTCTGACCTAAAGTGTCACTATGAGTCTGAATTGGCTCTATGGCAGTAAGTTTGTTTTAGGTTGTCAGGAAACCTGGTGATTAAGTGTTTCCTGGCTAACTGAAAGGTCAGTAGTATAGGAAAGTTGTGGCAGTCAGCTTCTGGGAGATTACAGCCTTGAAAACTTACCTATGAGGCATTTCTACTCTGTCATATAAGATTGCTAGAGTCTAAGTCAGTTTAGTGGCAATCAACAAAAACAACTACTTTTATGGTTAAGTAAATTTATTTGTGTTATATCAATTTGTGTTCTCAGCAAAGATTTTTATACCATATTCTTTAAGTATTTCACTTTTTAAAAAAATAGTTTTTAAGTGAGGGTTGGTGTGTGGTCAGATCTATTGTTTTTGTGTCTCTAGCTGGAAAGCATTTTTATTGTGCTCACACTTGAAAAATATTATGCTTGAATATAAAATTATATGTTAGAGTTGTTTCCTTTCACAAGTGTGAACATATTGCGCCCTTATCCTTTGGCATCTATTGTTGCAAATGAGATGTCCATTGTCAGTCAGTCACTCCTTTATTGTTTAGCTGTCTTCTTACTGGCAGCTTTTATGGTTTATTTTTTCCATAATACAGAGATATTTCACTATGATGTATCTTAATATAGGATTACTTACGTATATATTCTACTCATTATCTAAAATATACATTTTGTTAATTTTCATATATCATTTATCTCCAATTCTGAAAATGTAAAAAATCTTTATTCATATCTGATTGCTCCTCCATTTCATTATCTCATTGTTTTCAATATCTTATTAGATGTATGCTGGGCCTTTTCAGTGAATCCCCCATGACTCAGAATTCTTTAAATTATAGTTTCTGCATGGGTACTTCTTCTCTCACTATCTTTGGTTTACCCTTTTTCTTTTGCTCTTTGACTCTCTCCAAGCTAGAGATTTGCAGTAACATTTTAAAACTATTTTAATATCAGTAATATATACTCCAAGGAGCTCTGGTGGCATAGTGCCTAAGGCATTTGACTGATAACCAGAAGACTGGCAGTTCAAACCTGCCAGCCACTCCTCGGAAGGAAGACTGGGCAATCTACTTCTGTAAAGAATTAATGTCTCAGAAACCCAAAGAGGGTCACTATGAGTCAGAATCCACTAGATGGCAGTGGGTTTAACATATACTCCATGCCATATTTTCTAATCCTTGTTTATATCTAATGAAATATTATTTTCTTTTATAACTGCATATAAGACTTTTGAATTTAAGACTCTATGCTATACAATATTTGAAAGTGTACAGATTTTAAAAAGTTTGTGGAACGGTACATAAAATTAATTTCATCTGGAGAAATAAAGTTCCATTTATTATTTCCTTTTTCTTTTATTTAACCTTGAATTTATTCAAGTCTTAGATATCATGGTTCTCACACTCATTTGAAATAAATTATTTTATACTTGTTTTTCTACCTTCTTTTAAATATGAAATGTAATGTTCTTTGTTTAGAGTTACTTCTTGGTGGTAGTCTAACATGGCACGATGAGTCATTGAGTTAGTATAGATGCTTCCCTCCCACCCCCATCTCTAGATAGCATTTGGTATTTTTATACCAAAGCATCTTTACCATGGAGGTTCCCAACCTACTTCCTAGCTGTTGTAGTGTATGAGCCTGTGAGTTCAAATGCCCCCATCATGACTGGAAGACTTTAAGATCCATCTTTTCCACAGCAACAGAATTTGTGATGAGCATTGCCTTTTTCTGTATGCATTAGAGCTCAGTAAGCCCATGGTTTCAAGCTCTTGGTACTTTATAGTTCTATTCCCTCTATTGTTATAAAGATGTTTGCCTTATATTTGAACTTTGATTTATCTCCTTTCATATTTTATATAAATGTTTTGCAACAAGTGGTTTTTGAAACATGGAGTCTATTCTCACAAATTTTATATTACTCAATTATATAATTAATACATTATATAATTTTGTGTTTCACCACAATATTTTTAAACTGTTCAGTAGTTATTTTAACTAACAAGAAAGAAGCATATATTCATAAAGTATTTCCATTATAGGTGTAGTATTTCAAAAATATCATTTCCATTTTGTATATGCATAAAATGAAGTTAATATTCCAAGATAATATTCCAGTAATACACACACACACACATAAAGCTCTGGTGACATAGTGGGTAAGGCATTTTGCTGCTGGCTAGAGGTTGGTGGTTCAAACTCACCAACTGCTCCATGGGAGGAAGATAAAGCAATAGACTTCCATTAAGATTTATACCCTTGGAAACCCAATGGGGATTTCTGTGAGTCAGAATCAACTCAATGGCAGTGGGTTTGGTTTTTGGTTTCCATATATATACATTTCAAACAGAATAATCAATCATTTTGAATCAAAATGATCAAGCAGACAAAACAACACTGGAGTCAGGATTTCTTTCTGTGGATATTTTTGCTTTTGGCAAATATGATTACCCTTATATTTTAGTTACTTATGGTCATGTAGCATAGTGCCTAAGGCACTTGACTGCTAACTAGAAGGCTGGTGGTTCAAACCCACCAGCCACTCCTCAGAAGGAAGGTTGGACAATGTACTTCTGTAGTGATACTAACTAGGAAACCCAAGGGGGGTTGCTATGAGTCGGGGCCACTCGACAGCACATGACAACAACAACAATATGGTCATGAAAACTCCAGTCTGTCATTGATTGTTAAAACAAGTACCGTTTCTTGGAATATCAACATCATTTTATTTGTACAAATAGAGATAATATTTCTTTCTAAAACACCATGACATTAGAATACAGTATAAAATAGCAACAAAAACAATAATGGAAAAGCCTTCTTTATAGCATTGAGATCAAGAAATATTTAATTAAAATAATACAGATAGTCCCATTCAGAGTTGTATTTACAAAGTGATTCATTTCTTTAGCTTTCAAGAAAGATCAGTTTTTGGAGAGGCAGGGCAAGATGGCGGACTAGGCAGAAGGATTGCACAGACCCTCTTCAACAAAGAAAAGGGAAACCAATTAATACAGACACAGAAGATAATCTTGGACCCCTGAGCCTTGAAGGAAAGGATGCAGATTTGGACTAAACCCCAACTAGCAGAAGAATTTGCGTGAAAATACC
>NW_006921773.1:4036455-4037004 GCF_000298275.1 Orycteropus afer afer | reverse complement strand
CCTAAAAAAAAAAAAAAAAAAAAGAAAGATCAGTTTTTGCCTCTAAAATTATTCACATATTTTTAGAATCCCACTAGGATGGAGTGAATTAATTATATGCTATTTTATTATAAAAATGAGTTTTCTTTGAAACACCTAACATATATTACAATTTGCACAGAATGACAATCATATAAATGAAAACATGATATAGTGAAATGTTGTTTTTCAAGTTTTAGTGAAGCAAATATTTGGATCATCTTTTTTAAATTAAATTAATGAGTTCTATTGCTTTCAATAGTAAGCATCACTAAGCTCAATATTTTGTCTAAAATAGTGGAAGTATTGAGGGATTCTTATATCTAACGCATTAACATAGAAACATAGCATATGCCCATAAAACTAGGTTTGGAATGGAAACTAAAATGATTCAAAAAAAAAAAAAAAAGAGGGCATAGGGCATATTAGTCATTATTTTTTTCATGTTTGGATATTTTTGATTTGGAAATAATGATTTGATTATCCTTATGTTTTAATTACTTATTACCCAACCTTCCTTCCTAGGTGTGA
>NW_006921773.1:4026562-4035605 GCF_000298275.1 Orycteropus afer afer | reverse complement strand
GAGAGACTAACCAGTAGGTCAACAGGGCTCCTTACCTATTTCACATTTTTTTTTTTCCAATTTTAAACATGATTAGTACTATGGTAGTATATATGTTACTTGCAATTAATTTGCATTTACAGTTAATATTCTTCCATTGTTTGTACTACAAGTTTCTACCTTCAAAATCAAGATGATAGATAAGAAAGATAGCAACACAACTTTAGGTACTATATGATGGGTTCTGGGCTTTTTCTCTTGTTTATCAGAGTGATGAAGGAGTGAACAAAAGAAATACATGGAATTATGGAATGTGTTCCATCAATAACTGCAATACTAAGTAACAGAAAAACAGTTTGAGTTACTATAGAAAAGGAAAGAGCTAATCTTGAAAATGTAAATCAATACTAAACTGTGAAGTTTATTTTAAATTATACATTGACAATTGGATTTTATTATTTAAATAATGGAAGACAGTTAAATCTTTAAGCATATAAATGACATGACATGAACTATAGCTGGAAAGATAATTCTGTCCATATTATGCAATATGATTATAAGAAATTAGAAGTAACAACATGAAAGTAGTGATATAAGAATGTATTTGTTAAGAAGCAATAGTTATGGAAAAGTTTTCATAAGTAAGAAGATGGAAGAGTAGTATCGAAGTGAGTGTGTGAAGAGATAAATTAGGGGTGCATCCAGTTATGACTGCAAATACCCTTGTGTGGGCAACAAGAGGATAAGGAGGAGGTATTATTTGAAATTCAAATGGAAAGGCATACTTTGGATTCAGCAATATAGATGTCTGTGACTGAGAGCCATAGGGAGCTCAATTTACTGACAACTGATCTCAGCTTTAACTAACCCTTTGAATAGGCCAAAAGAGTGTCTGACATTACTTTTGCATAAGAACAAGATTTGATTGCATAATCACAGAAAGAATGAGCTCATTTTGTATAATTCCTATAACCTAAATCCAAAAGTATAAATAGCAGTATCTTATGTTGGAGGAACCAACAAGCTAAAAAACCAATGGTGGACACAGATGAGCACCACTGTAGCCATGAGTGTATATCACCTGGCAATCACAGTAAAACGTAATTCTATTGGGCTTGTCTTAGGTGTCATTCTCCAATCATTACCAGATTTAGTAGGGTTCCTCCAGGGAGCATAAGAAGTAGAAGATGTTATTCTTGCTTCCTTAATTACTTATACCTACACTTAATAGGAATTTTATTCTTTTTATCAGATGATCCTTTCTATCAGCCTAGTGTCCTACACTAATCCTTATCCTCTATTTCCAGTGCCTGGAGGCGTTGGTTTGGGAGCTTGTTAGTCATACTGCCTTTAAAATTGCGGCTGGAGCCAGTCACCTATAAACAAGATGGCTTCCCAGAGTCTGCTGTATCCCAGACTTAGAAATGCATGAGGAGGAAAAGAACATCCCCTCCCTTTGATGAAGATCATCTTCTCCCTGTACTTGTTCATGTTAGCAACATAGCCCTCCCCAACTTTCCTCCTCTTCCAACATCTGACACATACCTGACCTCTTCTCTAAATGAGGTAAGTCTAAACCTGACATGGCATTAGGACCAACAAAGGAAACAAAAATACATAATCCTAACTTATTAATTTATAATGAAAAATACAACTTTCAAGCAAACCAGAAAGTTTGACTAGGAAGGACTGCTACATGAAAAGTTAATTACAATCACAGGGCCAGCTTGTTGTTTCACTCTGAGGATGAAAACTTCCAAAAAAAGTGCACATTTTTTAGGCAGCACATTCTCTCCATATTATTTTGGAAGCCAAATAATAATCAGAAAGTTTATCATGATGATAATTTTACAATAAAGGGAGCTAGATATATGATTTAAATTTTACATGGCATCTCCTAAAATTATTGTTTTTATCTCCACAGACTGCACTGAGTGTGTTTAGGCTTTATCATTCAATCCCTGCTCTTTCTTGCTTGGACAGTGCTAGGTGGACATGGTGACCTCTTTAAATTTCTTCTATAGAGCAAAATAGGAGACTATGTATAGATAGCATAAAGTTGGTAGATAAGAGCAAAAATCACAATTTTCAGAAAGATATTGAAGAGAAATAAAGAAAGCAGGAGAAAGGTAAGAAATAGAGCACTTATCATGAATTAGAGTAGCATTCATTTTTATACCACACATTCAAGCTAAATATGAAAACAAAAATTATACTAATAAAAAATAGTGAGCTATGGATTTTGTAGCTATCATCTAAGAACAATTTCAAATGTGTGATTTCAGAGATTACAGGATTATTTTAGAAGTTAAAAAGCTTAAGAAGAAGTTATGGTGAATTGGTCCAGCTTTGAAATGCATATGAGATGACTGAAATTACAATAAGTTAGTTTAGCTGCACCTTAGTCATCAAAATTATCTAATTCCAGGTCTTTGGACATTTCATTATAATAATTAACTTTGTCTTCTCAACCTGCCCTTTGCAATCTCCTGTTCAGGTCTTTAATCTCATCATTTCTTCCACTGGCTTTAGCTATTCTCCATTCAACAGCAAGTTCCAGAGTCTCTTCTGACCTCCATTTTGGTCTTTTTTTTTTTTTTTTTTACCATTTTAATAGTAGCTCTGGTAGCATAGTGGCTAAAGCACTTGACTGCTAACCAGAAGGCTGGTGGTTCAAACCCACCAGCCACTCCTCGGAAGAAAGGTTGGGCAATCCTACTTCCATAGTGATACTGCCTCGGAAACCCAAGGAGGGGTCGCTATGAGTCGGGTTTGACTCGACGGCACATAACAACAACAACAACATCAACCATTTTAATGATCATTTGCTTTCTTCATGTATGATGATCTTGATGTCATCCCACAACACATCTGGTTTTCAGCCACTTGTGTTCCATCTGATCTTCTTTGTGTTCAGTCTATTCTTCAAATGGTCTCTAAATTCAGTTGCAATATCATCAAGGTAGTATTGTGGTTCTAGTTGGCTTGTTTTAATTTTCTTCAGCTTCAACTTGGACTTGCATATGAGGAATTAATGGTCTGTTCCATAGTCATCTCCTGTTTTTGTTTTGACTGAAAATATTGAGTTTCTCCATCATCTGTTTCCACAGATACAGTTGATGTGATTCCTATGTATTCTGTCTGAGGAAGTCCACATGTATAGCCATCATTTATGTTGTTGAAACAGGTTTGCAATGAATAAATGGTTGGTCTTGCAAAATTTTATCATATGATATCCAGCATCATTTCTATCATCAAGACCATGTTTTCTAGCTACCAATGATGATACCTCTTTGTTTCCAGCATTCACATTCCAATCACCAGTAATAATAAACTTATCCTGATTGCATATTTGGTCAATTTCAGACAGAAGAAGTTGGTAAACATGTTAAATTTGATTTTTTTCTCTAAATGTATTAGTCCTACTGATTAGTGCCACCTGGGATGCAACTCTTTAAACTAAAGTCCTTTCTTTCTGTCATAGTAATCACTGAAATAATTTAAGACAAGAAGGCTAATCTGAGTTGTAAGAATAATTGAGGTCAATATATTCAGACTAGAGTGGAAGTCTGACTTTTAAATATAAAGGAAATTATAATATGCTCTCTCTGAAATACAAGCACAGAGAAATTCAGGAAGAACTCAAACAAAATTTAATGTGATAATTATAAGAAATGAATGATGGCATGCTTGGGTTATAATGTCTACCTGACATTTCTTGGTAGACTGAGCAGAGGGAAAAACATCATTATAGCTTAGAATAAACTATCATACTTGAATTACTTATAGCTTATCATAATTAAAATCTTCTTGATAATTTAATTACAAGGCACTATGGTACATAGAGAAGGAATAAACAAATTCCTTCACAAAATATCATCTGAATCTCTTTTACAGAGGGTTCACATTCAGGAAAGGACTCACTACATAAAGCAAAAACAATAACAATGTAAGGCATCTTTAAAGGTATGTACATAATTATGAAATAATTTCCAAGGAAAAATAGTGAAAGTAATTTTTCTGATAATACCCACACATATCATCATATCAATAAAGGGATGATATGTTACTCTTTTACTTTTCCATTCAACAATCATATATTGAATACATTCAATGTACTGAGTACAGTGCCTGGCACAAAGTAGGTCCATAATATTTTTTGTTTAATAAATGAATAAATATGAATGATAAAATGTTGTACTAAACCCATGTACTTATACCTTTTAAAACATTTTTTAATGTATTAAGATTATCTGCTTTAATAAAATTGGTACCTCAAAGAGTAGAAATCTATTTAAGGATGCATTTGACTCCAAAAGCACTTTTGAAAATTTAATTCCAAACAACAAAATAATTGCATATAGACTAGGATCATAAAAGCTTGCCAGCAGCCATCTAGATGCAACGATGGGTTTGTCCTCATCCAGAGCAAAGAAGAATGAAAAAAAATCAAAGATTCATGGAAAGAGTTAATCCTACCAACTGGTACACCATGTGATCCACAACCTATATGTCTATGAGACCAAAAGAACTAAATGATGCCCAGCTACCACTGTGAACTACTTGGAGTGGGATCTATGTAGGAGATCCTGGATAGAGAGGGAGAACAATGTAGAACAAAACTCAAAATCATTTGGGGGAAAAAAAGGGGGGAGGACCAGGTTTGCTGATCTGATAGAGCCTGGTGGAACCACTGAGACTCTGGACCCTACCTGCCCTTCAGGTCTGGAATTGAACCCTTACCTGTGGATTCCAGCTAAACAAAAGACAGGCATATGAGTTGAACATTTACCTGAGGTAGATACACTCCTTGGAGAGAACAATCATGGGAAAATGAAAGGTTGTTTATGCACAGGGAGACAGCTCAGGGGGCAGGAGTGCATGGAGAGTTGGACACAGGGAAGAGGTAACTGTCAGGAGGAAGTGGGAGGGGCTGCTGTTGCATTGTAGTAAATTGTAGTCAATGTCATGAGACAAAATATATGTGAACTGCTGTATGGAAAGTGAATTTTCTCTGTAAATTTTTACCCAAATCACAATAAAAACTAAATCTTAAAAAAATTGCATATAAAATATTCCCCATATTTACCAATTTAGAAAGTTTTTGTATTAAAATTAAAGGGCATTTTTAAACACTATGTTGACTATATACATTGGTCTCAGGGATTCTGTGAAGATGAGAACACTTTTTGACTCTTTGCTGGGCTTTTCCACTCTTTCTTCTGTATCTCCCCTTATTCATGGGTTATAGTATGGACTAAGGAGCTATCACTTTAAATAAAATGATAGAGCAGCTACAACTACCAATGCTCAAAAAATGCTATTCCAGTTGAATGCCCTGTCAGAAGTATCCAGATGTCAGTCAAAAGTCTGAACTTGAATTTAATTGAGGCTCCGGGAAATTACCTCAGGATGACTGCAAGGCTGAGGGGATTAAAAGGAAAAACAAAACAAAACAAAAAAAAACTACAGATTAACTTAGTTCTGTGACCTCGACAAGTATATAATTTACTTAATTATAATTTCCTGCAAAGATCATAGTCCAAAATAAAGGCATATCTCAAATATCATACATGTATTTTATTAGCTTAGTTCTCACAGTTTATTTTGTTGGCTTACTGAAGCACTTACCACTTCCGGTAAGATGGAGGAATAGCCAGACAAGCCACACAGACCCTCTTCAACAAAGAAAAGAAAAAACAATTGACAGAGATACAGAAGATAATCCTGGAAACCCGAGCTTTGAAAGGAACTATACAGAAGTGGATTAGGCACTAACTAGTGGAAAAACGTGAACAAAAACAGTGAGTACAGAGGTGGTCAGAGCTGCAGACTGTCAGCTACTCTGACAAGACCAACAGGCTGAATATTTCCAAGTGGTGTTGGGACCTGAGAATTGACCTAAAGATCAGTCCTGGCCACCATGGGCTGCAGGGACAACTGCTCTGTTGGCCTACGACTAGGAAGAGAAACAGCAAGGAGGGAGATAACCTGAGCTGCGGACTTTCTGCTGTCCTGAGAGCACAGCCATTTTGATTGTTTTCACATGGAAGCCATTTTGGATATTTAAAGTGGCCGAGGGCACAGCCACTTTGAATGTTTACAAGTGGCAACCATTTTGGATTTTAAAGTGATAGCCTTCTCATTTGGATTGCAGGGACCTAAGAACACGCAGTGAGATGGGAAGCAGGGAGAAAACAGAAAAGACAAAGGGAACCGGAACAGATTGAGGAGTAAACCACAGGGACCCAGGTAGGGAGAGGAAGCCCAGGGCATGCCCCACAAGCAGCCAGGCCAGAAGGCAGGGAGAGGACAGAAAAGGCAAAGGGGATAGGAACAGATTGAGGAGTCACTTGTAGGGACCCAGGTGAGGAAAGGGAACCCAGGCCACCCACCACAAGCAGTGATGTGGGAAGCAGGGGGAGGACAGAAAAGCCAAAGGGAACTGGAACAGATCAAGGAGTTAGCCACAGGGATCCAGGTAAGGGTGGTTGGAGGGGTTCCCAACAGCTAAGGGAGAAAAACTTGCCTGTTTGTCCTACTGTGGTGACATATTGCTGTGAATCTTGAGGTTGTGCCATTGGTGTTTCAAACCCAGTGGGGTGCACTTGTTGCAGAGGTATCAGCCAGGCTTGCAGACTGAGACAGACTAAGAAGAAGGAGGAAGCCATCCACTTCTCAAAGAATTGGCGAGGAAAACTTTATGAACAGCAGAGAAACACTGTCTGTTACATTACTGCACATCTTTATGAATAGTATAGAAACATTGTCTAATACAGAGGAGGAAGATTAGTCACTTATCTTAGAAAGCTCTCAAAGTAGGACTGGGAAAGAGCTACATTATCAGAGTAAAATCAGCCTTACTCATATGGATAAGGTAAAGCTTTCGAGACCTCCATTTGCAGACATGGAACCACTCAAATTGAGGAGAAACAGCAGCAAACATGCATTAATAATCAGAACAAGGAATGTACAAAATACGAATCTAGGAAAATTGGAAGTTGTCAAAAATGAAATGGAACACATAAAGATTGATATCCTAGGCATTAGTGAGCGGAAATGGACTGGTTTTGGCCATTTTGAATCAGACAACCATATGATCTAATATGCTGGGAATGACAGTTTAAAGAGGAATGGTGTGGCATTCATCATCACAAAGGATGTTTCAAGATCTGTCCTGAAGCACAATGTTTTCAGTGATAGGATAATATCTATATGCCTACAAGGAAGACCCAATAATACAACTATTATTCAAGTTTATGCACCAATAACCAAAAACAAAGATAAAAAATTGAAGATTTTTATCAACTTCTACAGTCTGAAATTGACCGAACATGCAATCAGAATGTGATAATTATCACTGGTAACTGGAATGCAAAAGTTGGAAACAAAGAAGAATCATCAATAGTTGGAAAATGTGGCCTTGGTGACAGAAATAATGCTGGAACTCACATGGTAGAATTTTGTAAGACCGACTTGTTCATTGCAAACACCTTTTTTCAACAACACAAACAGCAGCTGTACACATGAATTTCACCAGATGGAACACACAGGAATCAGATTGACTACATCTGTGGCAAGAGGAGATGGAAAGCTCAATATCTTTGGCCAAAATCAGGTCAGGAGCTGATTGTGGAACAGACCATCAACTGCTCATATACAAGCTCACCTTGAAGTTAAAGGCAATTAAAACAAGTCCACAGAGCCAAAATATGATGTAGAATATATCCCTCTTGAATTTAGAGACAATCTGAAGAATAGATTTAATGCATCGAACACCAATGACTGGAAACCAGATGAATTGTGAGATGACACAAAGAGCATTATCCACGAATAAAGCAAGAGATCACTGAAAAGATAACAAAAGAAGGGAAGACCTAAATATATGACAGAAGAGGCTCTGAAACTTGCTCTTGAGCAGAGAGTAGCTAATGCAAATGGAAGAAATGACAAGATAAAAGAATTGAACCAAAGATTTCAAAGAACAGCTCAAGAAGACAACGCCAATTACTATAATGAAATGTGCAAAGACCTGGAGTTAGAAAACCAAAAGGGAAGGACATGCTCAGCATTTCTCAAGCTGAAAGAATTGAGGAAAAAAATTAAGCCTCGGGTTGCAATATTGAAAGATTTGAACGTCAAACATTGAATGATGCTGGGAACTTCAAAAGAAGATGGCAGGAATACACAGAGTCACTGTACCAAAAACAGCTGATAGATCCTCATCCATTTCAGATGACATATGATCTAGATTCATACTGAAGAAGGAAGTACTGAAGAAGGAAGTCAAAGCTGCAATGAAGGAATTAGTGAAGAACAAGGCACTGGGAATTGACGGAATACCCATTAAGATATTTCAACAAACAGATGCCACACTGGAGGCACTCACTCAGTTATGCCAAGAGATTTGAAAGACAGGTACTTGTCCATCTGACTGGAATAGATCCATATTTGTACCCATTCCAAAGAAAGGTGATCCCACAGAATGTGGAAATTAGAGAAAAATATCATTAATATTGCAAACAAGTAAGATCTTACTGAAAATAACTCAAAACAGGTTGAAGCGGTATATTGACAGAGAACTTCCAGAGGTGCAAGCTAGAATCAGAAGAGGACATGGAACAAGGGATATCATAGCTGCTGTCAGATGGATCTTGACTCAAGGCAAATTATACCAGAAAGATGTTGACTTGTGCTTTATTGACTATGCAAAGGCATTTGATTGTGTGGATCATGACAAATTATGGGTAACATGGAGAAGAATGGGAATTCCAGAACATTTGATTTTACTCAAGAGGAACTTGTCCCTTGACCAGGAGGCTGTTGTTTGAATGGAACAAGGAGACACTGCATGGTTTAAAATCAGGAAGGGAATGTGTCAGGGTTATATCCTTTCCCCATATTATTCAATCTATATGCTGAGCAAATAATCTGAGAAGCTGGACTATATGAAGAAAAACATGGCATCAGGACTGGAGGAAGAATCATTAAGAACCTGAGATATGCTGATGATATAACTTTGCTTGCTGAAAGTGAGGATGACTTGAGGCACTTACTGATGAAG
>NW_006921773.1:4006456-4025768 GCF_000298275.1 Orycteropus afer afer | reverse complement strand
CCAACCTTCCTTCTGAGGAGTGGCTTGTGGGGTGAACTGCCCGCCTTCTGGTTAGCAGTCAAAATGCCTTAGGCACTATGCCTCCAGAGCTCTCACTCTGGAAACTGATGTGATTTGATTAAACTCTTATAAGCCCACCATTTCTGATGTGAGAAAAATGAAAAAAATTAAACATGAGGGAAGGTGTGTTGACTTTCTATGTTACTATTGACTTTCCATTTCAACTTCACTCGTTCAAGGGTAACTGACCACTTGAAAAGAAAAAAATTGTGTAGGTTTTAAGTCTATATTAATTGAACCATAATTTATATAAATCAACTGCACATTTTCAATGTTATTTTGTGCTAAATTTTGATATATGAATATCTGTGAAAACATCATAAGAATCAAGAGAATGAACATATCCATTGCTTTCCAAATGTTTCTTTGTGCTTCTTTCATCTTCTCTATGCTTCTGTCCATCACCAATTTTTGAGAAGTTTATGGTTTTTCTCATATAGTTTCTTAACCCCATGATTGCATGGATTGGTTAGTTTGGAGTTTATATGCATGAAATCATATATGAAATATTCTTTTGTTGTCTGGCTTTTTTCACTCAGTATAATTGTTTTGAAATAGCACTGGAAAGCATTACGATACGTAAAGATACCACACTTTGTTCATTTGAGTTGTTTCTAGTATTTGACTATAACAAATAAAGCTGCTACGGAAGTTAATATACACGGCTTTATGTAGATACATACTTTATTTTCTCTTTATTTAGTGCTTAAGAGAGGAATGAACAGATCATATGGGAAATGTTTAACTTTGTAAAAAGTTGTCAGCACTTCCCAGGGTGATTGAATGATTTTACATTTCCACTTGAACAGTACGAGAAATTTACTTTCTTCCTTTCCTGGTCAGCACTTTCAATCTTCATTCTTTTTCCATTTAGTTATTTTAATAGATCTATGGCGGTCTATCATTATGGTTTTACCTTATATTTGCCTAATAGCTAATCATGAGCATATTGTTATGTGCTTATTTACCAGTTGAATACCTTTTTTGGTGAAAAATAAAAAATGTCAGCTCATTTAATTTTGGAGGGAGTTCTTGGTTTTCTTATGATTGAGCTATGAACATTCTTTAACTTTTCTTGATACAAGTCCTTTATCAAATATAACTCACTGCTGTCCAGTTGGATTTGACTCATAGTGACCCCTCCCTGGGTTTTTGAGGCAATACCACTGTGGATGTAGATTGACTTCCTTCCAAGGAGCGACTGGTGGGTTGGCAGCCTTCTGGTTAACAGTCAAATGCCTTAGACACTATGCCACCATTCTTTGTAAATAGTACCTGTCAATCTGTGCCTTATCTTTTCCTTCTGTTAATAGTGTCATTTAAAGACCAGAAAAAGTATTTGATAATTTTGATAAAGTCAAATTAGTCAATTTGTTCTTTCATATATTGTACTTTAGTATTATACCTAATAAATTTTTAACACAAGGTCATTATTTTCTGGAAATGTTTATTCTGGAAAATATAATTTTAGGTTTTATCCATTTCTATTTAATACTTTGATATGATGTGAGGTATGGAATGAAGTTTATTGTTATTGCTACATTTATTTTATTTTGTACTGTATGTAGATATCCAAGGAAGCTCTCTGGTGGCATAGTGCCTAAGGCATTTAATTGCTAACCAGAAGGCTGTCGGTTCAAACCCACCAGCCACTCCTCAGAAGGAAGATGAGGCAATCTACTTCCATAGTGATACTGCCTCGGAAACCCAAGGAGGGATAGCTATGAGTAGATCTGACTCAATAGCAGTGAATTTGGTTTTGGTTTGTAGATATCTAATTGCTCCTACACTGTAAGGTAAACACTGTGCATACCTAAAGATGTTGATGGTCCTGACAAGTCACTACAGAGGCTTGTGGCACTGTTCTGTTTTGACTATTGTTCTTGAAGACATACCGGGTTTGGGGCCAAATCTTGCAACAGTCCCAAGAGATTTATAAGGACACATGGTGAGCTCTACTTCCTGGAAAGTGGGGGTGCAGGAATGGGAGTTGAGATTCATGTAAGGTTTGGCAATGAGCCTCTTTTGTGTACTCCAGTATGTAATTCACCTTTACTTTAGAGTAGTGTGGTTCTCTCCTTTCCCATTTGTCCAGCCTCCCACCCCTGGAGTCCCTGTATGTAACTCCCAATAAACTCACATCACAGAGTATGGATCCAAGTCATTTCTTCAGTCTCTTGGCCCTTAACACGACTACTGCTTTAAACTCTCTAGGATACTCCCCTTACTGTTGGTGACCCCAACTGGAGGCCTAGAAAAATCCCATTTGATCCCTCGACATGGCTGTGGAGGGCAGCTCCATAGCAGTTATCCCAGGGTGGCCATCCATATTGATATGGAGCCCTGTAGTGGCCCAAGTGGAAAATGATGACCGGTATATGAGTATGGAGATGCCCTGAAAATGACAAAAGTTTTATAAGAGGTATTAAGTGATATATATAAGCCTGGACAAGAATTCTCATGTTATTTTTATGCTTTAAACCTGATACTTTTTCTCTCCAAAAATGAAATTGAATAACAGGTCAGTGGTCACAAATCTAAGAACTGTGTAGACAAGACAGACAGAACCACAAAGAACTACTGAATCTTACAGTTCCAAGAACACAGCTGAACATCTGCTGTCTTGACTATTGCTACAAAGAGAGCCGTGGTCTGCTCTCCCACAATAGAACTGTTGATCAACTTCCTGCCACCCTACTTAAACTTCCTGACTTCCCCAGCTAGGGGCTGATGCATTGTTGAGCTCACCCCTGGGTGACACCATTCTGGTCTCAGCCCATCTGCATTCAGATGCTTTAATAAACTTTCTTTCAAAACTCTACCATTCTGATTTCTCTTTCCCAGCACCAAACCTTACATTAAGTAGTCTTTGTATATCAGAAAAATAAAAAGTGAAGTACACATGATCATAGCTGTGATGGCATGACCATTGCTCTGTGAAACAAAATGGGGTAATGACTGTGAACTGACAGACTAAGCTGATATCCAGCACTTGGAACAGGAATTACAATTAGAAAGGAATGTCAGTATAGCTAAGCTGAAAGAATGGTGCCTTCCTTGTCAGAAGGTGAGAGCAGCGGTAGTGCTGGCCAACTGGAACCTAGAGAAGTAGGATTTGTGTGAGAACTCCTTCTCCTCTGAGGATGAGGAAATGGATGAGGACATAGATGTTCCCATGTTGGAAGCACAAACCATGTTAGTAACAACAATGAAAACAGAACAGGCATGCCCTGAGGGGTTTGCCACTGAAAACCTGCTTTGCACCCACCCAAAGAAAGCAGTTTATATTCATGAGGGATTATACTGCTGCTGAATTGGTAGACCTGGATTCCAAATTTTACCAGAAAGGACATGAATCTAAAGTGGCTTGGCTATTGCAAATCTGAGTCATGGGGCCAGAAGGTATTATCTTCTCAGAAGCAATGATGTCTAAATTACCCTTAGTTCCAAAGTACCCTATCTTGCCACAGAGACTGTATATAGCAATTACTGAAAAGCAGGTATTCTCTATTAAATTGGATGTATCTCCCCTGTAAGGCTTCCTGGCCCAATGAAGAGGATGTCTTCAAGGCCCCCCTTTGCTAGTCCTCATTAAAATAATGACAGGAGGTCATAAGAGAGTTAGAGATGAAGCATGTCATATATACTGAGCATTACCGAGGTCCAAACAATGAATTTCTTGCTGCAGAAATAAAGGGAGCTCTGGTAGCCTAGTGGCTAAGACACTTGCCTGCTAACCAGACGGCTGGCGGTTCAAACCCACCAGCCACTCCTCGGAAGGAAGGTTGGGCACTCCTACTTCCGTAGTGCTACTGCCTTGGAAACCCGAGGAGGGGTCGCTATGAGTCGGGTTTGACTCGACGGCACATAACAACAACAACATCTTGCATTCAGCTTCCAGTCAGTGGTATAGAGCTCTAGTTTCTATCTTAAGTCCCTTAGTTGGGAGCCCTCAATTGGGCAGTCTCAAGGGCTGTCCAATCTGCAGCTGATTTAAGAGAAACAGAAAAGATTGTTGTTGTTATTATGTGCCATCGAGTCAGACCTGATGCATAGTGACCCCTCCTTGGGTTTCTGAGTCAGTATCACTACAGAAGTAGATTGCCCCATCTTCCTTCTGAGGAGTGGCTGGTGAGTTTGAACCGCCAGGCTTCTAGTTAGCAGTCAAGTGCCTTAGGCACTATGCTATCAGAGCTGCAGAAAGGATTAGAAAATGAAACATACACCTCACAGATGTCAACCAGCCTAAGAAAGAGAGCAAACAATGAGGGAAAAGAATGTGAAAGTAGAAGTGTGAGTAACTCATAGGAAAATGTGGCAAGACTTGATGCAGGCAGGAAACCCAATTTAAAAAAAAAAAAAATACTTGAGTTTCCAAGGCAGTAAATCTCTATGGAATAAATTTTCTCATCTTCCATCTGCAGAGTGGCTGGTGGTTTTGAGGTACCAACCATCTAGTAAGCAGTCAAATGCCTTAGGCACTATGCTACCAGAGCTCCTTAAAATAATAATTATAATAATAAGCAGCCTAGTGCTGTGTTGGTCAGACTGTAGCAGAAACTGAAACCACTGCAGAAGACAAAGGAAGAACAACATAACCAATGCTGCCTTCTGAAGTGGGTCCATGAAGGGCACCTTTATCCACAGAGTAGGGGTCAAGCCAAGGTCCACTGGAACTTGGGTTCTTTATCAGATTAATGTCAGGGAACCAGAGGTGACATGTGGAACTCACCATCTATTTGACCCCAAAAAACAAGCAACAGGTATTGGTTTTGGTAGACACTGGGGCCTAAGCTCCCTCATTTATGGGAACATTAATAACTTCAGAGATTCCCTAAGTACTATCGATGGCTATGGTGGAGGGTTGGTGCGAGTGTGCCAGTTAACTCTAAAGCTACAAAATGGGCTCCTAATGCCCCGAGCCTATGAGGTGTACATTTCACCCTCTTCTGGATACATATGAAGCGTGGATATCTTCACTGGCCTTACCTTGCAGACAACAGAAGAATTCCACCTACAGGTAAGAGCTATGAAACCTATTTTGCACAGACAAGGCAAATGAATCCCTGTTGTGCTGTCACAGCTATAACAAATGTTATTGTGTGCTGTGGAGTCAGACACGACTCATAGCGACCCCTCCTTGAGTTTCCGAGGCAGTATCACTACGGAAATAGATTGCCCCATCTTCCTTCCGAGGAGTGGCTGGTGGGTTTGAATCGCCAGTCTTCTTGTTAGCAGTCAAGTGCCTTAGGCACTACGCTACCAGAGCTCCTGCCTGCTATAACAAATAGTAGCATTGAAAGAGTATTTACTCCCTGGTGCTCATGGAGATAACAGCTACAGTGAGATAGTTAGCTCAAGTTGGAAGTGAGACTAACACATAGTCCCTTTAATAGCCCAGTATGGCTTTTATGAACATCTGATGGTTCTTAGAGAATGACTGTGGACTACTTGGAATTAAACAAAGTGACTGCCTTTTTTCATGTGGCTGTGCCCAACATAGTTCAACTGTTAGGAAATAATTGGGAAGTTTTAGGAAAATATAATTTTGTACTGGATTTAACTAATGCCATTCTCAGTATGCCTTTTGATCCCAACAGTCAAGAACAATTAGCTTTCACCTGGGCTGGGGAACAGTAGACATTCAACAAGCTACCACAAAGTTATTTACATAACCCTACTCTCTATCATGACTTGGTAGCCAAGGACCATGCTAAGTCGTCCCACCCAGATGGTGTTTCTCTGTTCCATTGTATAGATGATCCATGTTAGCATCTGATTCTCATTCCGTACTGCAACAAACAGGCTCCTCCCTAATAGCTTCTTAGAGAAGTGAGTATAGGCTGTCAATGAAAAACTCTAGGGATAAGTTCCTGGGTCTTTTATGGTGGGGTAAAACAAAACTGGTACCAGAAGTTCTAATAGATAAAATACAAACCTATCCCCAACCCCAATCTCCAAAAGATGTACAAAATTTTGTAGGTCTACTGGCCCTTTATTACTCATATGACCCAAATATTAAGGCCCTTATATCACTTAGTAAAAAAAAAAAAAGGCAGCTCAGTGGGATTGTAGTACTTCAGAAGAGGAGGCCATCCAGGCAGCTAAAGTAGCTGTAAAACAGATATAAGTTTTGGGTGTCTTAGTGCAGGGAAAGCCCTGTGAATTGGATAAAGCCTGTTATCCAGAATGTTTTGGCTGGAACTTGTGGCAAAAACAAGGAAATGAAAGAGTTCTGTTAGGTTTTGGTCTCAGTTATGGCAAGGAGCAGAAGAAAGATAAAGCATGCACAGCCTACCATAGTCTCTTGTATACAGAAAGCATAACAAAAAGATTGTTAATAGTAGTAAGAACACAATACTCCATAGCAGGGTGGTTACAAGATGCCTTCAACAAATCCTGATCTAGAATAGCCCAGACCAGCACTGTGGCCAGCTGGCACACCTACACACAGCAAAGACATTCTCTAACCAACAGTCTTCTTAGTACTGAACTCCAATGCTGTCCAGGGTCCAGTAACTTATGTTATCACTGAAGCTGGCAGGCAGGAATTCATGGAAGCCCCTAAACTCCCTTCTTTTTTCAAGGAAGGAATAGGACATGTCCCTGGACCCTCATGGTATACAGATGTGTCAACAGGTGTTAATCTCCCAGTGTGGATGGCTGTCATCATGCAATGACACATTGACAGCATTTGGATGGATCAAAGTGAATGGAGGAGCAGTCAATGGGCAGAACATGGGCAAAGATTGTTCTGATGGATGAATCTAGTCCAATTGTTTTGCACACCAATTGCTAGGTAGTTTATAAAGAACTCACTTTGTGGCTCTTAAAATGGGCAAAACAACAGGTGATGACAGCTAGTCCTCCTTTATGCTACACACAAATGTGACAAGAACTCCTAGATAGAATCAAGGGTATGAATGTCATGTTATATCATGTGTCAACTCACTTAACGGCCATAGTACCAGGAAATGCAGAAACAGATACCATGGCCAGGATATGGTCAGTGGAAGACTTCCCTGTAGAGGACATGGTGGCCTGATTACACCAGAAAATGGGACATAAGGAACAAAGAACTCTATGGGCTACAACCAAAAGCCTGTATCTGCCCCTGTCCAACAAAAACATAGTTGAAGCTTGAAGTGACTGTACCAGTTACTCTTTAGCATGCATCCAAACACTTCCCTATTGTCCTGACTGCATACGATGGGCAACTGAACCTGCCTGAGGCTAGCAAGTTGATTTCCCTATGTCTAAAGGCTAGTATTCTCTGACCCATGTGGACACAATAACAGGTTGCTCCAAAACTATCTAGCAAGAGAAACACCCAAAAAGCCACTATTCATGGTTTCTGACACCTGTGTGCTACCTATGGGATCCTACATACGAAGACAATGATCAAAGAACCCAGTTCACTGGACATGAGGTACAGGACTGGGCAGAACAGAATGACATACACAGGCACTTCCATTTGCCATATAATTCCACGGGTGTTGGCCTGAACCAATGAATTGATTATTGAAGAAGCAATTGGAACTCAGTCACTCAGAATTTAAAAAAAAAAAAAAAAAGGCTTCCAGATCTCATCTGGGCCTTAAATCAATTTGAGCAGCAAAGTTGCACATGTGCATATACGTTATTAACTTGGGGACCAGACACATCCTACATATCTAGGTGCAAGCACCCTCTGAATGTATAGTACTACCACAAACAGGAACACTTAAGTATGTAATGTTTTCCTAGTTTCTTAGGATGGTGCTGAGGTCATTGGATAGAGACATTTCTTCTAGTATAATTATTTCAGGATATAAATTTCCACTTAGTTACTGCAATAGAGTATCCCCTGTTCTCCATTCTCCATATTTTGTGTTCATTTTTTTTCACTCCAAAATATATTTTTAATTTCACTGTGTATCTCTTCTTTGACTTATGAGTTGTTGAAATTTGTTATCTAGTTTTCACATATTTGGGGATTTTTCTGAATACTTTCTGGGTTTGATTACTAATTTAATTCATTGTGGACAGAGAACACACTGTATAGTACTTAAGTCTTTTAAACCCTTTCATGACTGAATTATTTCTCCTTCTAAATTTTTGTGGAAACCATGTATATTCACTAATGGTGGGCACTTTATCATAATGGTAAAAATGTTCTTTTGGGATTATATGGATTGTGAAGCAATTAATGTACACATATGTCCTAGGAGTCTTTGGTGCTAAGGTTGGTTGGATGAGAACCATTTCCTCAGAGTCACACTGTTATTCATAGGATGGCACCATCCACTAAAAGTGGGATAGTAGTTTCCTTCTGACCCCTAGAGGCAAAAAATATAGGTGGTCACTCTCTGTACCACAGGAAATGAAAGTGTGGGAGCTCTGGTAGCATAGTGCCTAAGGCATTTGACTGCTAACCAGAAGGCTGATGGTTCAAACACACCAGCCACCTTGCAGAAGGAAGACTAGACAATCTATTTCAATAAAGATTTACTGCCTCAGAAACCCAAAGGAGGTTGCTATTAGTCAGAATCCACTTGACAGTGAGTTTTTTTTTTTTTTAATGGCAATTCCAGAATACTTAATTGTGCTCATGAGGAAAATGTACACAGAGTAAAAGACAGTTGTTTAAACAGAACAAGGAGAAAACACGTGACTTAAATTAGGCTAGTTACAGGTCAAAATTATATACCTTCACTATACTTAATTCAATATGTATGTTGCACAAATAATTTGAGAAGGTGGACTATAAAAAGACCACAACACCAACACTGGAGGAAGACTCATTAATAACTACCTTATGTAAATTATACAATCTTGCTTGTTGAAAGTGAAGAAATCCATGGAACACTTATTGATGATCAAAGACTACAGCCTTCAGCATGGATTAAACATCAACATAAAGAAAAAAAAAAAAAAAAAGTCCTCACAACTGGAACATCATGATAAACTGACAAAAGTTTGATGCTGTCATTTATTTAATTTTACTTGAATCCACAAATCAATGTTCACGAATGCAGCAGTGAAGAATCAAAAAATGTACTGCATTTGGCAAATATGATGCAAAAGACCTCTTTAAAATGGTAAAAATCTGAGTTGGGAAAGGGGAGGGACAGTATAGACAGAGTCTGTGACCAACATGATTACATTGGTAAAAGAGATGACACCAAAATGTTCACATAAGATATAAATGACAGAGGCTAATACTAGTAGATGCACAATACTGCATTACCACTAACACCAAACACCAGGCTATGCATAAATGCACAGACAACTGAAAAGATCAGATGGGGGTCAGAGAACAGGAATATATCCTAAACTAATGATCTATTTAGCTGAGGATAATCTTGCACAGATAAAGAAAAAAAAGGTTAAAAGCAAATATGTCAATTAAAGAATTAAGGTTCATCTCACCCGGGCCACAGCATTTTCAATCACCTCATATGCATGTGAAAGCTGGATAATGAATAAGGAAGACTGAAGAAGAACTGATGCCTTTGAATTGTGATGTTGGTGATGAATATTGAATATCCCCTGGACTGACAGAAGAACAAACAAATCTGACTTGGATGAATTACAGCCAGAATGCTCCTTAGAAGCAAGGATGGCAATATTTCATCTCACATCCTTTGGGCATATTATCAGGAATATAAGATAAGTTCCTGATCATATATTATATCTTTGACATCATGGTTGGTAAGTAGAGTTTAAGCCAAAAATAAGCAGACCTTCAACAAGATGGGTTGTCATAGTGTCTGCAACAATCAGCTCAAACATAACAATGATCGTGAGGGTGATGCATGACTGAGTAATATTTTGTTATGTTGTCCATAGGGTCGCTATGAGTCTCAACCATCTTTAATACATGTGACATCAACAATATATTAAATGGGTAGTAATATTAGAGGTAAATTAGGTAAGTGTTTTTGAGAAAATGGTGTTGAGGTGAGACGGGAAACAAAAGTAGAAAGTAGCTGTGGCAAATGAGTGACTATTTTTCAAACACAGTGAAGAATATGTGCACTATGAGGGCATACAAGAAAGATCAATGCGTCGAGTGTACAGAAAGCAATTTCAAAGAAGCTAATACATATTATATATATATATATTATACACAAAATATATGCAAGAACCAGTCCAGGTAAGGATGTATATATTAAGAAATCTTTACCTGTGTTCTTTAAAAGAAAAAAAAAAAAAAAGCCAGTTATCATTCAGAAATTTTAATTTGTTTTTTCAAAATGGTTATCTTGTATTCAAAGGATACCACTTGACTCTAAAGTTATTATTTAATCCAACTTTTCACAGTCCTTGATCTTGGGTAGAAAGGAGAAAGTTTAACACCTTTGACTTAGGAAGTCTATCTTTACCCACTCCAAACAAATTCATCCATTTTGCAAACGTAAACACTATAAAAATAAGTTCTAGTGACTCCATATAAATGAATCTCCCAGTTAACTTTTCTAATCCTATAAGGAGTCTAGGGGAAACAGTCTGTTTTAATTTCCTAATTATGTGGTAACAAAAATACCATAAGTGGACAACTTTAAAGAACAGAATTTTATTTTTCTCATAGTTAGGGAGAAATCAGGGTTTTAGCATGTTGATTGCTGCATTGTCCATAAACCCACTGCCATTGAATGGATTCTGACTGATAATGATTTCATTTGACAGAGAAGAACTGCCCCATACGGTTTCCAAGAGTTTAAATCTTTATGAGAGCAGCTTGCCTCATCTTTCTCCCACTAAGTGGTTAGTAAGTTCAAACAGCCGAACTGTTGGTTAGTGGAGCAGTGCTTAAAAACAACCCTACTAGAGCTCTTAGTCCATAGTTATGGGTACTTCTTGGTTTCTTGCAGATCTTCCCATGGCATCTATCTTCATCTGTATATGCATAGCTCTGTGTCTACTGGGTTCTTTTTATAATGCAAGAGTGATTAAATTTAGAACTCACGCTACTTGTGCATGATCTAATTAATATACCCAAGAAAACTATTTCCAACAGAATCACATCCACAGATAGAAAGGGTAGGATTACTATATATATTTTGAGTGACACAATTCAATCCATAACCCATTCTTATCTAAAAATGATTTAGATGAATATACCAGAATAATAATCAATTAATTCTCTTTTTCTCATGTATTAGCAAACAATTTACAACCTCTAGGCATAGGTAAAGTGAGAGTATAATGAAAAAGAAGATGAAGATTAAATATACATGAGTTAAAAAAATAAAATGGAACTCAATATAAACAAATATAATTTAGGGTACTGATAAGAACCTTAAAAATATTGTTATCTTAAGATATTGGGGAAAATATTCCATCCATAAAAGCGACCAGAATGATATAACAGCAATTAGTAATGCACATCTTTACCAGACTGTGTTGAGGCAGTTTTTGGTGTACCTAATCAGCTGACAAAAGACCCACAGGTTAAAAAGAAAGACACCCTGAGATCGGCTTACTGACAACCCTGTGTGAACACTGCAATTACTTGGAGGACCTTTCAGACAATCTTAAGACCTTGTCTCTCTTCTAAAGGCCCTAAAAATTCAAATTTTGTTGCCCCAAAGTTATTACTTGTTATCAGCATTTTTTTTCAGAGTTTCCCAGAGAATTTTATTGAACAGCTAGCATTGGGAACTGTGTTAGACTGGGTTATCTAGAGAAATGAAACCAGTAAAGCTTATATAGAGAGAGAAAGGGAAATTTATCTTAGGAAAATGGCTCACACACTTATGGAAGTTAGCAAGTCCAAAGTTCTTGGATCAAACATCAAACTGGAAGCTTTTCTAACTCAATGCAGTTTCAGGGGCTGAGGAGCTCAAGGTTGGCAGACAGTATACTGGCTGTTGACTCCAACGAATTATGAATCCAAGATCTCCAGGATTATTTGCTCAAGAAGAGCTGTAGGCAGCACAACAGAATCCCAATCCACAGAAGAGTGTCTCTTTTCCCAGGATCTCCATAAATATACTGGAAGCAGGCCACACCCCAGAGCTCCTTGAATACATATAATAGATTAAATATGGAAAAAAAAAAAAGAAAGTTTACTTATTGCTAATAGTCCCTAATTCCTAAAGGAATTTATAAGGTCTGAATATGTATCACTTAAAACTCATTATAAAGTATTATTTTAAGAATTACCTCAGCTTTTAAATATAAGTCATGTGTGATTCTGTTGGATTTCATGTGTGTTATAGATGATTAGCTGTTCTTTTCCCCAGATTTAAACAGGAATCAAAACTTACTTGAGAGGAAGAAAATGCATTGTTTCTGTATTTTTATAGTGGTACCAAACCCATTCAATATAGTGATTACCTTTTCTGATTATATATTATTTTGTAGTATATAATATATGATTTTTCTGCCACTGAATATCAAAAATAACTCTTCTTACTATTTGTTCCTACATATCATGTGCCCTTATACTAATAAATCTACTTTCTCTTAACAATCATTGGTGAATTGATTTAGTTTTATGCAGCAGGGAATTTAAACAGCCTTGTCAATTCAGATAGCATGTATCATTAAAAATGTAATTGAAATAACAAATCCATGAGAGCTTTTAAAATTTCAAGAACATATTTATTGGTTATAGAGTTACCAAATGAGGACTGGTAATTTTTCTATGGTTGCTATTTGCAAACTAAAGTTTTATGTTAGCATTTAAATATATTGATGTTCATAAAAATGCAAAAGCTCATCACTTTCCATTTACTCTTACACTTGTACAAATAAAGTTGTAAACAATTCTATTAATGACAAATCCATGTGAACACAGTCTTATGATTAAAATAAGGAAGTATAATAATGCTTCAGAAACTGGACTAAGAAAATGCCAGACATTTATGAAATGGTGCTATGCTTCTGAACTCTTCCAAACAGCACCATTAAATGAGACCGTTTTAGAAATTGTTCATTTATGATAGATGCAATATGTATATTATGATCAATTGTTGATTAGATAAGGGTTAAGAAAAGTGAACAAATTAGTTATACTTTCAGAACATTGACTCATCATTGAAGAGTAGGTACCACCTAAGCAATGAGAATTGAAATATAAAACTGTCTTTTGTGGAATACAGCTGTTCATTGGGACCTCTTTTTTGGTGATATTTAAAATGTATCTGTATTCTGAAATTTTCCTTCTTATAGTATTGAGAAGGGAGCTCTGGTAGCGTAGTGCCTAAAGCACTTGACTGCTAACCAGAAGGCTGGCAGTTCAAATCCACAAGCCACTCCTTGGAAGGAAGGTTGGGCAATCTACTTCCATAGTGATACTGCCTCGGAAACCCAAGGAGGGGTCGCTATGAGTTGAGGCCAACTCAACGGCACATAACAACAACAACAACAGTATTGAGAAACTATTATCCAAAGACGACTTATGTTTCTGAATGCCTTGTGAAAGGAGATATTGACCATCTTTAGTTCTGGACTATCTTTTTAAGGATAATTGCATAGCACAAATTTTAGAAGGAAAAACTAGTGTCTCCTTCACTAGCAGACAACAAGCTTATTTGCTATCAGAACAATAAAGGTAACTTTTTATTTCTTTAGGTCAATGATTGGGTATGTTTGCTTGCAGACTACTATTTTTATTGTTGTTAGGTGCCCTCCAGTGGCTCTGACTCAGTAACGATCCTATGTACAACAGAACAAAACACTACCTAGTCCTGTCCCAGTCTCAGAATCCTTGCTATACCTGAGCCCCATTGTGGCAGCCATTATGTCAATCTATCTTGAGGAGACTCTTCCCCTTTTTGGCTGATCCTCCACTTTACCAATCATGATATCCTTCTCCAGGGAAAGGTCTCTCTGACAAGCTGACCAAAGTAGGTGAGACGAAGTCTGGCCACTATTGCTTCCAAGGAACATTCTGGCTATTTTTCCAGAACACATTTATTAGTTCCTCCGGCAGTCCATGGTACTTTCAGTAGTCTTCACCAACACCACAATTCAAAAGCATCGACTGTTCTTTGGTCTTCTTTATTCATTGTCCAGCTATCACATGTGTATGAGGTGATTGAAAACACCATGGCTTGGGTTAGGGGCACTTTAGTCTTGAGAGAGACACCTTTGCTTTTCACCATTTAAAGAGGTCTTTTGTGGCAAGATTTGCCCAGTGCAATATAATGTCTCTTTTACTGACTGCTGCTTCCATTGGTGTTGTTTGTAGAAAAAAGTAATATGAAATAATTGACAAGACTAAAATTTCTTAAACTCAGGTTTCCACAGCTGTGATTCAATCTTATTGCATATGTAACATTCACCTAGGGTCACTTACTTCTCCCCTTTGAAGACAAAAACTCATTCCCAGAAATATCCCTGGAGACAATGTTTAAATCTAATTAGCCAGAAGTATTTGATATTTGGTTGGCATTATTAATGATTTCTCAGAATATGAAATGAAAAAAAAGGAAGACTTCTAAATGGGAAAAAATAAAAAAAGGAAGAATGGAATCCATGTGAAAAACCAAAATGAATTATTACCAGTGAAAGCTTCCCCCTTTATTATATTAACAAAATTTAAACCTAGTATGAATATTGCCACGATAGGCCAATAAATTATTTCAAATAATTTCTTACTTTATTTTCATGGGTTTTCTAGGTATGTAATGTGTCATTTACAAATAGTTATAATGTTTTGAATCAGGAGGTCAATATGTACTTCTCATCATTCTTTCCTTTATGTTAGTGAATCTGGATATTAAATAATAATGATCAAAATAGCCATTTTGATTAATTTATTGTAAAATCACATTTCTTACATAAGTAAGTCAGTTATATGTAACTTCAATCCAAATAACAAAATGATTTTTTGGAGGGGTTAAGAAATGGAAAAATATTTCAAAACAAAAATGTTATTAAGAATTACAATGAAAAAATAAATTATGTTTAATGGAAAACCCTGAGAAAGTATTCAAACATATAACTACTAAATGTACCATACAAGTCAGTTGGACAGTGATACAGGAATAGAAAGAAATTGGAATGAAAAAGCATAAGAAATTCAGGTAGAAAAAACAAATACTTGTTTTTAGATGCTGTGGAGTCAGTTCCAACACTTAGTGATCCTATGCACCACAGAAAGAAACATTGCTTGGTCCCACACTGTCCTCATAATTTTTGCTAGACTTGAGCCCATCGTTATAGCCATTGGGTCAATCCCTCTCATTGAGGTCCTTCCCCATTTTCACTGACCATCTACTTTACCAAGCATGATATTCTTCTCCAGCAAATGGTCCCATCTAATAACATGACCAGGAGCTCTGGTGGCATAGTGTCTAAGGCACTTGACTGCTAACCAGAAGGCTGTCGGTTCCAACCAACCAGCCACTCCTTGGAAAGAAGGTTGGGCAATCTACTTCTGTACCGATACCACTTTGGAAACCCAAGGAGGGATCACTATGAATTGGGTCAGACTCAACAGCACATAACAACAACAACAACAATAACATAACCAAAGTAGGTGAAATGAAGTGTGGCCATTCTCGCTTATAAGGAGCATTCTGGCTGCACTTCTTCCAGACAGATGTAGTGGTTATTCTAGCTGCCCATGGTATTTTCAGTATTTTTCACCAATGCCACAATTCACGTGTATCAATTCTTCTTCAATCTTCCTTAATCATTGTCCAGCTTTCCTGTGCATATTGTTGTTAGTTGTTAGGTGCTATGGAGTCATCTCTGACTCATACTAACCCTATGTACAGTAGAATGAATCACAGCCTGGTCCCGTGCCAACCTCACAATCCCTACTATACTCAAGCCCATCTCTGCAGTCATTGTGTCAATCCATCTTGTTGAGGGCCTTCCCCTTTTTTGTTGACCCTCCACTTTACCAAGCATGACATCCTCCAGAGAATGGTCCCTTCTGATAACATAACAAAAATAGGTGAGACCAAGTCTGGCCACTCTTGCTTCCAAGGAGCATTCCAGTAGCACTTTTTCTGGGACAGATTTGTTAGTTCTTTTACCCATCCATGGTACTTTCAGCGTTCTTCATCAACACCTAAATCAAAAGCATCAACTCTTCTTCAGTCTTCCTTACTCGTTGTCCAGATCTCACATGCACATGAAACTGTTGAAAATGCCATGGCTTGGATAAGGAACATCTTAGTCTTAGCCTGGTTTGCCAGGCAGTATCATCACAATAGTAGATTGCCCATCCTTCCTTCTGAGGAGTGGCTGGTGTGTTTGAACCTCCAACCTTCTGGTTAGCAGTTAAATGCCTCAGGCACTGCACCACCTATTGAGGTATAATCCATACTGCAGACTGCAGTTTTTAATTTTCATTACTAAGTGCTCCAAGTCATCCTCAATTTCAGCAAGTAAAGATATTGTGTCTGTGAATCTCAGATGGTTAATGAGCCTTCCCCTAATCCTGATGTCCCATTCTTCTTCATATAGTTCAGCATCTCTGAATATTTGCTCAGCATAAAGATTGAATAAATACAGCAATAGGATACAACTCTGATGAATTCCCTTCCTGATTTTAAACCATGCAGTATCCCCTTGTTCTTTTTGAACATGAGCCTCCTTGTCTATGTACAGGTTCCTCATGAGTACAATTAAGTGTTTTGGAACTCCCATTCTTCTCAATGCTATCCACAATTTGTTGTGATCCACACAATGGAATGCCTGTGCATAGTCAATAAAACAAATAAGCCTCTTTCTGGTATTCTTTGGTTTGAGCCAAAGTCCATCTAACATTAGTTATTATATCCCTTGCAGCATGTCCCCTTTTGAATACAACTTAAACTTCTGGAAGCTCTCTGGCTATATGACACTGCAACCATTTTTGAATTATCTTCAGTGAGATTTTACTTGCATGTGATATTAATGATATTGTTCAATAATTTCCACATTCTGTAGGACCACCTTTCTTTGGAATGAGTAAAAACATGGATATCTTCCAGTCAGTTGGCCCGGTAGCTGTCTTCTAAATTTCTGAGCATAGATGAATTAGTGCATCCAGTGCAGCATCTGTTTGTTGAAACATCTCAGTGGGTATTCCATCAATTCCTGGAGACTTGTTTCTCATGAATTCCTTCAGTACAGCTTCAAATTCTTCCTCCAGTACCATTGGTTCTTGATCATATGCCACCTCCTGAAATGAATGGTCATCTACCAATTCTTTTTGGTATAGTGACTCAGTATATTCTATAATTCTTCTTTTGATGTTTCCTGCATCACTCAATATATTCTCCATGGAATCTTTCAATTTGAAGTTCAAGGCTTAAATTTTTTCCTCAGTTCTTTCTGCTTGAGGAATGCTGAACATGTTCTTCCCTTCTGGTTTTCCAACTCCAAGTCTTTGTACATTTTATTATAGTAATTGACTTTGTCTTCTTGAGCTGCTCTTTGAAATCTTCTGTTCAGCTCTTTTATCCTGTTGATACTCCCATCCACTTTAGCTACTCTCCATTCAAGGGCAAGATTCAGAATCTCTTCTGACATCCATTTTGGTCTTTTCTTCCTTTCCTGTCTTTATAATGACCTCTTGTTTTCTTCATGGATGATGTTCTTGATGTCATCCCACAATTTCTCTGGTTTTTGGTCATTAGTGTTCAATGCATCAAATGTATTCTTTAGTATTCTTTAGATGGTCTCTAAATTCAGGAAGGATATAATCAAGGTCATATTTTGACTCTTGTGGACTTCTTAAAATTTTCTTCATCTTCAACTTGGACTTGTATATGAGCAATTGATTGTCTGTTCCACAGTCAGCTCCTGGCCTTGTTTTGACTAATTTTTTCAGAAGTAGATTGACTCTCCCTTCTTCTTAATCTTACCGTGGATGCTTCACCAATCTTTGTCTACCACGGGTGACCCTAGTGGTATTTGAGACCCCAGTGATGTAAATTCCAGAATCACAGTAACATGCAAGACACTATAATATGAGGAACTGACAGATAAGTGGTGAGTATACTTATATATATAGTTGTGTATATATTTACATCTTTATGTATGTGTGTGTGCATGTGTGTTATATATAAAATCTGAAAACAACCATCATAACAAGTATAACAAACATACATACTCAATTTGTATGTCAAGCAAATAATATGAGAAGCTGGACTATATGAAGAAGGATGCAGCATTAGGTTTGGAGGAAGACTCATTAAAACTTGAGATATGCAGATTACACAAGCTTGCTGGCTGAAAGTGAAGATGACTTGAAGCACTTAGTGATGAAGATCAAGTACTACAGTCTTCATTATGGAGTACACTTCAACAAAAAGGAAACAAAATCTTCACAACTGGACAAATAACATCTTAATAGGTGGAGAAGAGATTGAAGCAGTCAAGGATTTCATCTTACTTGGATTCACAGTTGATGGTCACGGAAGCAGCAGTCAAGAAATCAGATGTGGTATTATACTGAGCAAAAGATCTCTTTAGATATTTCAAAAGCAAAGGTATCATTTTAAGGACTAAGGTGTGCTTCACCTAAACAACAGTATTTTTAATCACCTCATATGCATTTGAAAGCTGGACAATGAATGAGGAAGATTGGATAACAATTGATGCCTTTGAATTATGGTGTTGGAGAAGAATATTGAATATAACTTCTGGCTTCCAGAAGAACAAATCTGTCTTGGTAGAAGTACAGCCAGAATGCTCCTTAGAAGTGAGGATGGGGATATTTCATCGCATATACTTTGGATATGTTAACAGGACAGAATAGTCCCTAGAGAAGGACATCATGCTAGGTACAGTAGAGGGTGAACTAAAAAGAGGAAGACCTTCAAGGAGATACAGTGGCTGCAATAAGTGAGCTCAAACATAGCAATGATTGTGAAGACTTCACAGTACTGGGCAATTTATATAGTTCTGTTCATTGTGGGTCACTATGAATCAGAACCGACTTGATGGCACCTAACAACACTAATGTATAGATGCATATATACATACATGTACACAGATACATATATATATACACACATATAACTGTGTCAAAATGTATCAAATGTTAACATGTATCTGAAAACAATCCAAATGGCTATCCTTAGGTTAATCAGGTAATAGCACAGTTTATGTCAATTTATATATCAATTAAATTGTTTTAAAAATGTCAAGAAAATGCAGTTTTTCTTGGTCAAAAATAAGAAATTTTCTGGGATACATAATTCTTGAATTTCTCCCACATATATTAACCAAGTTAGAATTATTGTTCTTTTATTAATAGCACAAAAAATGTAAAATGCTATTTCACATTTAGAAATTCTAATTGAAAACACCTAAC
>NW_006921773.1:4004147-4005786 GCF_000298275.1 Orycteropus afer afer | reverse complement strand
AGAGATCATTTTCTGAGCTTTAACATCATCGTGTTGCCATGAAATCAATCACTATTTCCATAGTATAGATTTCTTTTATTAATAAATTAATTTATTGATGTAATTTTATGTTGAAGAAAAAAAGTGAAAGGGAGTAAGTCATTGCATTATAAGTGGCACTCACAGCTTATGTAGACGTATTTATCATTTTGAAAAACTCCTGTGAAAAAACAACCCATGTAACTGTGTCCAGAATGTTCTGTAGAAAATTTCATGATGTCCTAGGAAGGCACTTGTATTAAATTATTGTTTCAAAGGCCTAGATCATTAGTGACTCCTAGACCTCATTCTGATAGCTATGTCTCAAATGTCCTGTTACATTAAATTATGTGTGCTAGAAATGTTTTTTCCCTCATGCTCAGCCCCCAGAAGGGAATTCTTCTAAGTCCACAAGTCAACTTTAGCATCATGTTGCTAGTTCATCACAACCTCCATATTTTCTGAAAATCTGAGCTTCCTGTCAAAATCTTTAGAGGTTATTATTTGATTTCATAACATATTCCATAAAATAACTTTCAAACATTCTCACCTAGAAATTTCTAGGACAGTGTGTCTGAGTAAAGTGTCTTGCATTAAGTAACTACAGTTCATGCTAGGTTACTACTGCTTTGAAACATCCTTTAGATTCATAATTACTGCTTTTAGTTCCATTGAGTGCTTTCCTTTGGTTCTGTCATAGAAAGTTTGTTTTATTTTCTTCCAGAAATACAGGTCTTCAAAGAGAAATGCCTTAGTATAAGTTTCTTTTCTTTTCTTTCTTTTTTTTTTTTTTTTTAATATTTCATTGTTATTTCAGTGAAAATTTACAGAGCAAATTGATTTTCCAGTTAACAATTTATATACAATTTGTTGTGTGACATTGATTGAAATCCCCACAATGTGACACTACTCTTCCCACTTTTTCCCTGTGTTTGCCATTTCATTTGTCCTTTCTTATGCCTTCTTGCCTTCTGAGCTTTATCTCTGAGCAAGTGTTAGCCTTTTCATATCGCATGGTTGACTGTTCTAAATATTATATACTCCCTACTATTATTTTCACCTTGCAGACCTGTTTATTTGGCTGAAAGTTGAACAATAAGGTTAAGTTCAGTTCCAGGTTTGAAGGGTTACTAAGCACCACAGCTTCAAGGATTCCACCAATCTCTTTTAGACCAGTAAGACTGATCTTTTCATTTGATTTTGTGCTTTGCTTTACATTTTCATGCATTTTATCTGTGACCTTCTATTGTGATCCCTCTCAGAGCAGTCAGCAGTGGTAGCCTGATAACATCTAGTTCATCTGGTCTCCAGGTCATGGATGCTAGGGTTCATGTGGTCCATTAGTCCCTTGGACTGATTTTTTCCAGGTGTCTTTCTTTGATTTTCTTCATTCTTCTTTGCTCCTGAAGGGGAGTGCACCTTAGATTGCTGCTCACAAATTTTTAAGACCCTAGATGCTACTCACCAAAGTAGGATACAGAACATTGTCTTTGTGCACTATGTTATGCCAGTTGACCTTGATGTCCCCTATGACTATGGTCACGAGCCCATAGGGCCAACAATTCCTTGCCTCCCGTATTCTCTACTACACACATGGATATATTTACAACATGTACAAATA
>NW_006921773.1:4000850-4001381 GCF_000298275.1 Orycteropus afer afer | reverse complement strand
TTTGGTTACCATTTGCTATATATATTTTTTCTATCTTTTGATTTTTAAGTTATTTATTATTATTGTGCCTGAGGTGAATCTCTTGTAGGTAGCTTCAAAAAGGGTGTGGGGCAGTGTCTTCTGACCTCCTCTAACTTCATGAAGGGAAGACAGAAACACTCTCAGCAGCATCATCCCAAGGCTTATTCCTATGAGATGGAAGTTAGACATGCTGTCACCCTCCAACACTTTTTGCCAATTATTACACCAACTATCCCTCCTAGGAGCTCTGGTAGCATAGTGCCTAAGGTCCTTGACTGTTAACCAGAAGGCTGGTGGTTCAAACACACCAGCTATGAGCCGGTTCCAACTCGATGGCACATAACAACAACAACAACAATCCCTCCTAAGGTACTCTATTCTTTTCTGGGTTACACATTTCACTGTAATGGAAATACAAACTTCACAGATAATATTCATGATTATGGGGTTTATTAGGGAAATAAAAGATTAAAAGTCAGGTTTAAGAGTGTTCAGTGTACAATTCCACAA
>NW_006921773.1:3985877-4000210 GCF_000298275.1 Orycteropus afer afer | reverse complement strand
TTTGTTCAGTATATATTTCTCTGCTGAGAGCATTTTGTTATCAGATCTTCTTGTCATTTTCTTCATTGTCATTTATTTTTTATTATTAATTTATTAATGTTCTTCTTATTAATATTACTTAATAAGAAGTAACTTACTCTTAATTTATTACTCTTAATTTATTTTTTCTTTTCTAAATTTTAAATTTTCTCCTCTATCTTGATACAATTCTGACTTGCTCTCCACTTTAAAAATTTGTAATTATACCATTTATTCCCTCTTTTTGCTTTGTAGTTACTGTAATTTACAGATTAATAGCTTTGGTTCACTCTTTTCAGTCTTGCAAATTTATTTTATTTTTGATAATTCTTTTTCTGATTAAGTTTTCTGACAGGGTTGGTTCTCTGACTGAAGACTCTTTTTAGCACATCATGCTAATTTGGTCTCATTTTTACAAATTATCTTATTTTCTGTTAATCTGAAAATGTCCTGATTTCACCATTTTATTCACCATTGTATATGAGGGACAGTTTTGCTGGGTATGAAATTCTTGATTACCACTTTCTTTCAGAGTTTCATATATATAATCTCATTGCCTTCTTGTTTTCATGTTTCTGGTGAGAAATCAGAGCTCAGTCATATTTGTTCCCCTTTTAGGGTATCATTCATTTTACTCAAGCTGTTTTCAAGATTATTTCTTTGTCTTAAGTTTTTGAAAGTTGGATTATGATATCTCTTGGTGACTTTCTTTTGGAATCTATCCTATATGCAGTTAATTGTGCTTCTTGTATAGTTATCTTTTCATCTTTCATGATATTGGGTAAGCATTCTGCTAGCAAATTCTTGACAATAGTCCCTGTGTTTTTTTGTGTCTTGTTTTCACTTCCTGCTGTTCTAGAATTCCTATCATATGTAATTTTCTCCTCATGATATTGCCCCACATAATTCTTAGCGTTCTTCATTTTTCTTCATTCTTTTTTTTCCTGCTTTTTCTTCAGAGAAAATAACATCGATATATTTGTCTACTAATTCACTTATCTGTTCTTCAGTTAATTCAATTCTACTCTTTTGTGTTTCCAATGTCTTATCTATTTACAAAATCTTAGTATTAATCTTCTGGATTTCTAATTGTTTTTGTATGATTTCTAATTATCAATTTATTTTGTCATTTTACTCATATATCTTTTTCCTGAATTCTTCTAGAATATTGTTTACATTTTCTTTGATTTTGTTTGTGGTTTCCTTCAGCTCTTGGAAGCCCCTTTATATAAATCCTTTGAATTCCTTATCAAGTAGTTTTATTACTTGTTCTTTCTTAATCCAATAAACTAGTTGCTACCCTAATGCAATCAAGGGGTCTTGTAAAGTCTAGCATCTCCAATTGCCACCCCACATATCTTTGCTCAGTGTGGGTCCTCAATTCAAGTGAGTGGTGAATTATTTCATCTCCATTTACTGGCTTTCTCCTCACTATGTAGTCACCCACTTCCTGCTTTTTCCCTTGCACATCCAGTTTATATTTAGCTCACCTTGTTTCATTCTGGATCTTTCCAGTGTCTCTGTCCCAATGGGGAGTCCATGAAGTTGAGTTTTCCTCACCCATGTATGTCATCTTTGTGTCTCAAAAGTCCAATGCTGTGTTGGTGTGATACTTAAGGTTTTATGTCAGCTCTGCTGGGCCATGATTCTCAGTGGTTTAAGAGTTAGACTGTACTCATCCACCACAATGAGATCTGATATAATGTAATCACCTCCATGATGAGATCTTCTATGAACAGCAAACCTGTTGAAAGAATATTTCCTCAGGGTGTGTTCTGCTAACAATATATGGATGTCCTGCCAAAGATTTCTGGATTTTTGCTCTATCTAGATTGTGTATTTGGCTCATCATCCTCTGATCTCTGGTTTGTTGGACTTGAACTATTGGTCTGCCATATTGTCTGCTGATCTTGGGATTGTTGATCTTATAGCCTGTGACTCAGCATCCTGTTATTTTACCTACCAATCTTGGATTTTTCAGCATCTGCACCAGTAGCCTACTGTATTTCTTGCCAAACCTGGGTCCATTAGCCCCTACTGCTATGTGAGTCAGAAGAAGTCTCCAGACTGACATCACAACTATGGACTTGGGATGTTCCAGGTTCTACAATCATGTGAGCCATTTCCTTGAGATAAATATCTGTTTATCTCTCTCTCTGTCTCCCTGCCACCCTCATACATATAGTAAGAACAAAGCTGATATTGGGAAAAAAAAAAAAAAAAAGAGTCTCAGCAAAAGAGTGGCTGAATTACAACACCAATTGAAGTACCAAATGCAAATGATGTCTAAAGTAAAAATGAGGGAACTTAATGGCTATAAATGGAATTCTGACAACCACTATGGAGACATATGGGCAAATAATCTGGAAACTGGAGCCTCTAGGCCCATAATTTACATTGAATCACTCCTGCCATAAGAAATAGTTCAATTACTTCCATTTTATAAGAGGAATTCAGCTGTGCTTAATGAATCATTATCTGAGATATCACCTGGGGTGGCACCTGGGACATTGCCTGGGTCATTACGTAAAGCAGATGCTTTATCAAGTCATTGTTGAATGTGTGCCAGTGCCTAAGGCAATTGACTGCTAACCAGAAGACTGGTAATTCAAACCCACCAGCCACTCGTTAGAAGGGAGATTGGGCAATCTACTTCCATAGAGACACCACTTCAGAAACCCAAGGAGGAGTTCTTATGAGTTGAAGTCAACTCAAAGGCCTTGAGTTTGATTTTCTGGTTTTACACTGAGTCAATTTGAAATACCAGACCTACCTTGGTATGCTGTAGAAATTACCCAAAGGCTTAGGACAATTGGCATGTTGGGGTGGACACCTCAGATTAGATGCACACATAGAGTGCCCAGAAGACACATCTTTTACCACAATGATGATGAACAAATTTGTGAAGGGGGGGGGGAGTGTCCAGCATCCTTGAAGACTGAAAATAAAAAATAAAAAAACTCACTGCTGTCAAGTCAGATCTGAATCATAGCAACCCCTCCTTGGTTTCCAAGGTGGTATCTCTATGGAAGTAAATTGCCCAACCTTCTTTTCAAGGAGTAGTTGATGGGTTTGAACTGCCAACCTTCTGGTTAGCAGTCAAATGCCATAGACACTACACCACTAGAGTTCCCTTGAAGACTGCTATGATTATTATTTTATATAAGTCAGTTTTGAGAATGGAAACTGCCAGAATTGAATTAGGACATTTAACTATAATGGATCAGATTAGATCTTGTGGTGGTAAGGGTCAAGTGGTAGCACTTAATCAACAAAGACAAGGTAAGGACAGTAAAATCAAAGAATTAAACAGAATGTTCAGACTCATATGGACTTATGGTACTGGTTATTTAGGCATGTTTACCATAGGCAATATGATAGGAAATAGATGGGAAATCTACTAAATATTTACTTACTTTTTATAACTGAAATAATTCTAGGTCATGTGAAGTCTACCTTGAATCACAAGAGAATCATTGCATTTCAGTCAATTCCCAAACGTGAGCTGGTTTACAGATCAAAAATCCTTTAAGTGAAAGGGAGACTGGGTCCCATGAGAAAGGACCCCACTACACAAACAAAAATTTATACTGTTAATCTTTCAGACTCCCCCAGTGATATCTATGGACTTTTTACGAGAGTGACAGTTTACTAGGGAAAAAGGAATAATCAGATTTTGCAGGGATTACTAGACACTGGCTCTGAATTGACACTAATTACAGGAGACCCAAAATGTTACTGAGGCCCATCATTCAGAATGTGGACATATGGAGTTTAAGTTATTAATGGGTCCTTACTCAGGTCCATCTGATAGTGGGGCCAGTAGGTCTCCAAACTGATCCTGTAGTGATGTTCTAAGTTCTGTAATGCATACTTGGAATAAGTATAGCCAGAAACTGTCAGAACCCCCACATTTTAACATGTTGTTACACATTCCTAACATATAGAGTAAGGGCTATTATGGTAGGAAAAGCCAAATGGAAACTATTAGACCACCCTGGTTTACCTAGGAAAATAGTAAACCAGAAGCAGTATCACATCCCTGGGGAGATTGTAGAGATTGTAGAGATTAGTGCCACCATGAAAGACTTGAAGGATGCAAGAGTGGTGATTTCCCATCACATCCTCATTTAATTTGCCTATTTGGCCTGTGCAAGAAATGAATGAATCTTGGAGAATGACAGTGGATTATTGTAAAGTTATCCAGACAATGACACCAATTGTAGCTGCTATTCTAGAGGTGGTTTCATTGCTTGAACAAATTAATACATCTCCTGGTAACTGGTATGCCGCTATTGAGCTGGCCAATGTTTTTTTCTCAATTCCAATTTTGAAGGATCACCAGAAAGAGTTTGGCTTCAGCTGGCAAGGATAGCAATACACCTTCATGGTCTTTCATCAAGGATATATAAGCTTTCTAGCACTGTGTCATAATTTAGCCTGTAGGGACCTTGATCACCTTTCCCTTCCACAAAATATCACATTGGTCTATTAGAATGATGATGTTATTTTGATTGAATATGGTAAGGAAGAAATACCTGTTACTCTAAATTCATTGGTAATATATTTGCATGTTAGAGGGTAGGAATTTAATCCAAGAAAAAAAATCACGCCCCTTCCATCACAGTGAAATGTCTATAGGTCCAGTGGCATGGAGCATGTAGAGATATTCCTATTAACATGAGGTGTAACTTGTATTTGGCTTCTCCCACAACTAAAAAGAAGGCACAATGCCTGGTTGGATTTTTGTATTTTGGAAGAAACATATCCTTCATTTTGGTGCACTACTCAGGCCTGTTTATCACATGACTCAAAAAACTGCTAGCTTTGAGTGGGGCTAAGAACAAGAGAATATTCTACAGCAGGTTCAAATAGCTGAGGTACTCACCCAGCCATTTGTGCCATATAATACAGCTGATCCACTGGTGCTTGAATTATCAATGACAGATAGAGAGATGCTGTTTGGATTCTTTGTCAGGCCACAATTTTTGAATCACAGTGCAGACCTATAGGATTCTGGAACTACATCAACAGATAACTACTCTCCTTTAGAGAAAGCTATTGATTTTGGGGGGGGGGGTTATTAGATATTGAATACCTAAACATGGGCCACCAATTTACCATGCAGTGTGAGCTTCCCCTTATGAACTGAGTGTTTTCTCGCTCACGGAGTAATGAAGTTGGACATGAACAACAGCACTCCATAATTAAATGGAAGTAGTACATGGTATAAAAGAGATTGGGATCAAGCAGGACATGTAGGCACAAGTTATTTGCATGAGGAAGTAGTCCAAATGCCCATGGCTCCCTCTCCACTCACATTACCTTCTTTTTTACCTTCTGCACCTATGGCTTCATGGGGATTTCCTTATGATCAGTTGATTTATTAAAAGAAAACTCATACTTGGTTCACAGATGGCTCTGCATGATTTTCAGGCACAACTTGAAAGTGAAGAGCAGCAAAACTGCACCACCTTCCAGAGAACTTTCTGAAGGACAGTGGTGAAGGGAAATTCTCCAATCAGTAGAGGTTCAAATAGTGCTCCTGGTTGTTCCCTTTTCTTGAAAGGATACATGGCTAGATGTGTGATTGTATACTGATTCTGTGGTCAGTGGTTTGGCTGAATGTTGAGAGATTTGGAAGGAACAGCATTGGAAAATTGGTGACACAGAGGTATGAGGAAGAGGTATGTGGATAGTCCTCTCTTATGTCCTGTGACTCAGCAGCCTGCAATCTTACCTACTGATCTTGATTTGTCAACCTCCACAGCCAGTAGCCTGCTGTATTGCTTCTAGATCTTGGGTTTATCAACCTCTGCAGCTATATGAGTCAGAAGAAGCCTACAGCCTGACCTCTGACCCATAGACATAGGACCTACCAGCTTTTACAATCATGTGATCCATTTCCTTGAGATAAATCTCTCTGTCTCTCTCTGTCTCTCTGTTGTGTGTGTTTGTGTGTATATAAGCTTCACTGGTTTTGTTTCTCTAGAGAACCTTGACTAAGACAACCAAATAAGTAAAGGTATTTCTGTCTCATGTGAATGCTCACAAAAGGGTGACCTCGACAGAGGGAAATTTTAAAAATCAAGTGGATAGTATGACACATTCTGTGGAATTCAATCATCTTCCTTCCCCAGTCACACCTGCCATTGCCCAATGGGCTCATGAACAGAGTGGCTATGGTAGCAGGGATGGAGGTTATGCATTGGCTTAGTGACTTGGACTTTCACTCATCAAGACTGACTTGGCTACAGCCACGGCTGAATGCCCAATCTACCAGAAGCAGAAACACTGAGTCTGCAATATGGAGATATTCCTTGGGATAATCAGCCAGCAACCTTTTGGGAAGGTGATTACATTGGAGTAACTTCCATTATGGAAAGTGCAGTATTTTGTTCTTACTGGAATATACACTCTGGATGTGAACTTTCCTTCCCTGAACACAGTGCTTCTGCCAAAACTACTATCCATAGAATTACAAAATTGCTCAGCTGCCTTAATAGTATACCACACAGCATTGCCTCAGATCAAGGGACTCACTTCACAGCAAATGAAGTGTAGCAATGAGCCCATGTTCAACACTAGCTTTGCCATTTTCCCATTGTTGTTGTTGTTGTTATGTGCCGTCCAGTCAAACCCGACTCATAGCGACCCCTCCTTGGGTTTCCTGAGGCAGTATCACTACGAAAGTAGGATTGCCCAACCTTCCTTCTGAGGAGTGGCTGGTGGGTTTGAACTGCCAGTCATCTGGTTAGCAGGCAAGTGTCTTAGCCACTATGCTACCAGAGCTCCCATTAGCCTAATACAAATGTCTTAATTGAATGATGGAATGGCCTTCTAATTATGGCACTGACTAGGTGGTAATACCTTTTGAGGGGAGGGTGGAACAATGTCCCCTATGAGGCTGTTTATGCTCTAAACCAGTGTCCAGTACATAGTATATGGTGCTATTTCCCCAATATCCAGGACTCATGAGTCCATGAACCAAGGAGTGGAAATGGAGTGACACCACTATTACTCCTAGTGACCCACTTACAATTTTTTTAGTTCTTGTCTCTGTGATATTATGCTGTGGGAATATGGAGGAATACTTCTACCTAGAGATACAATATGGATTACATGATACTGGTAGGTAAGAATGTCACCCAGCTCCATGAGCTTCTTACGCATCTGAATCAACAAAGAAAGAAAGAAGTTACAGTGTTGTCTGTGGTGATCAATCCTGATTACGTTGGGGAAATTGGATTGATATTACATAATGCAGGTAAATAATAATATGTCTAGAGTACAGGACATTCCTTAGAATACCTCTTAGCACTACCATATCCTGTGATTACTATCAATGTAAAACTACCGCTACTTAATTCAGACATGACTACTAATGTCTTAGACCCTTCAGAAATGAAGGTTTGAGTCACAGCAACAGGAAAAGAACCACAAAAAAGCTGAGGTCCTTGCTGAATGACAAGGGAATACAGAATGGATGGTGGAAGAATGTAGTTCATAAATACTAACTATGACCACATGACCAGTTGTAGAAATGAGGACTGTGGTTGTTATATTTCTTCCTTCTAGCATGTGTCAAATATTTTTGTTTTCATCTATTATAAAATATATAATGTAAACAGGACTAATGTGTTTTTGATTGTGCACATCTTAGTTATATCATGTTAGGTGTAAGTATGATGTCATAATAGTCTTTATTTAGAAACTATGTATGGATTAAGGAGATGTGTGTAGGTGTCAACTTGAGAAGGGTGAGACTGTGATAGTTAAGGTTGTATGCTAATTTGGCTAGGCCATGATTCTCTGTGGTTTAGCAGTTATGATGTAATCATCCCCCATGAGGATATCAGAAAGAATGTGATCATCTCCATGATCAGATATGTTATGAGCAGCCAATCAGTTGAAAGGGTCTTTCTTCAGGGATGTGGCCTAACTCCAATATACATTGACATTCTTGCATAACTCTTTGGCTTTGTTTCTCAACATGGATTTTGCTCATCTTCATCTGACCTCAGGTTCTTTGGGCTTGAACCAGTAACCTGCAGTATTGCTTGCCAATACAATCTTGGGATTGTTGTATTTATGTCCTGTGACTCAGCAGCCTGCAATCTTACCTACTGATCTTGATTTGTCAACCTCCACAGCCAGTAGCCTGCTGTATTGCTTCTAGATCTTGGGTTTATCAACCTCTGCAGCTATATGAGTCAGAAGAAGCCTACAGCCTGACCTCTGACCCATAGACATAGGACCTACCAGCTTTTACAATCATGTGATCCATTTCCTTGAGATAAATCTCTCTGTCTCTCTCTGTCTCTCTGTTGTGTGTGTTTGTGTGTATATAAGCTTCACTGGTTTTGTTTCTCTAGAGAACCTTGACTAAGACAACTAGGTCTTCACTCCATCTCTCTGTTCAATCATTGTTTTCATTCCGTCTCCCTTCCCAATCTGTGTTTAATCTAATTCATGTTGTTGAGCATCATGTACATGAGTCTTTACTTGCCTCAGAGGGCATGATGATGACTCAGAAATAAGTCCTGCTGCTCAAGTTGCTACTATTTTCTTGTGAGATAGACAGAAGGGCACATTTTTTTGCAAAACAAAGTATAATAACATTAAAAAAAAAATACTTATTGTGATTTGAGTGAAAGATTACAGAACAAATTCATTTTCCATATAGCAATTCATACACATTTTGTTTCATAACATTGATTGCAATTTTCCACAATGTAACTGTTCTCTTTCTACTTCCTCCCTGTAGTTACCTGTTTTATTTATTTATTATGAAAAGAACAATTGAAAAAAAGAAGATAGAGACTTGTTAATTCTAATGTCAGGCAATTACCATCTGAGAGGGGAGGAAAAAAAAAAAAAACAGAAAAGTCTATGCAGAAGACATGATATTTGAAACAAATGACAAGTTGGAATCTATCCTCTTTATATATTGGTATTAAGTAAGTAGTGTGGAGTCGTTCTGAACTTCACATTTTAATGAGTGGTATTACTCATTCCACTGTCAATGTAATGAACTTGAGCAAGTTATCTACCTTTTCTAAGTATCATATGTGTATATGATCGAAAGAATAACAAGTTAATATGGTATTGCTATAATGTTTAAATGAGAAGGCACTTTGTTTACACAATATTGGGCTATTACTAATATTGTTACACTAATTATCATTAACACTTCTACTGGTGAAGAGGACAAAATAGCAGTAAAACTATTAACATGAGCAAAAGCCTGGAAGCAACAAAGCATGAGCATTTTTGAGAAACAGTGGAAGTTAATTTTGATTTGAGCATATGGTTCATTTGGGGAACAATGACAGGGTGGCAATGCTAGAAAACTAGGTTGGGGATTTATGCAGGGGTTTAAGTGCCAGGTTGATAAATTTATAATTACTTTGGCATACATAAAGTGAGTCACAGAAGTTAATTGAGTGTGGAAGTGATATAATTGGATCTGCTCTTTAAGAAGATTAGTCATGGACTTCAGTGGAGAAAGAAGAGAGATAGGAAGGCCTGTTTATGGCTATTAAAGTAGGTGGTGTAAAGGAAATAATGTCCTTAACAAGGATAGTAGTTGTAGTAAAGGGAAGAAATAATTTAAGAGCACCACAGAAAAAGAAGTGCAAACTCTGGGTCAAAAAAGAACCTTGAACTCACCCATGTTTAGTCCATTTGGACTCACAACAACACTATAGGATAGAGTAGAATGGCCTCATAGAGTTTCTAAGGCTGTAAATCTTTATGGAAGGAGACTACCACATCTTTCTCCTACAGAGTTGTTGGTAGGTTTGAACTACTGACTTACCAGTTAGTAGCTGAGTGCTTTACCCACTACATCACTAGGGTTCCTTCAGCTTTTGATGAAAAGTAGAAAAGGAGAAGACTGAGTTGTCAAAATTCTATCAGCACAATTGTAAATGCAGGAAAAATTATAAATGAAAAAAAGGGAAACAAAGAAGAGAAATTGATCCTTTAGATAATGTGGTACTTTTTTATTGGTGCATGATAAGCTTTGTTAGTCATTGAACACACCAAAGACAAGAAGTCAGTTAAAATTCAAGGTGGAACTGAAGAGGGCACAGGATTATAAACAGATATTTTTAATATATTTATATTGGGTGCCAGTTTAAGATATGGGAGAAGTTAAAGCTTAAAGATGAGATAGTTGAGAGAAAAAAGCAAAAAGAAGAAATCTGAGGAGAGACCTCGGTTCTATTTATTTAGCTTTTCTCAGTAGTTGTAATTAGAGTAGACTGAGTATGGAGGACAATCTAAACTGTAGGCTTTTACAATTATATGCTCCAAATTTTATCACACCTATGTCACACAGGTTAGGACAATACGTATCTGCTCTTTTCCAGTTGAATCTAGTTTCTAGGACACTATGCAAAGGAGAAAAGGAGATGACCAATGAGAGCAACTACATAATCTGTTCCCTACACTGACATGTACCAAGATGATAAAGTGGTGAGTCTGTTCCTTACCTAGGAATTATTCAATAAACATAAGTATAAATAGATTTAAATACAATTCCTATCTTTTCCTTTCAGCATTTTATTCTTTGTTACACAAACCTCTTGTTAATTTCACCCCACACACACACACACACCCTCAAGATGGAACTAATCTGAGTTTTTCTACATTTATAACTGTTTTTTTTTTTTCATTAAACTTTTCTCTTCATAATGAAAGACATTTTAGTTACATAATTCTATCCTCTGTTCTTTTAGAACAAATTTTTCATGACTCACTCCAATTTTATCCTCACATTCTTGCAAGTATTCACATTTCCTGTGTTCACTAAATTCGTACATCATATTTTAACACATATTGATATAATCTCTCTCTTCAATATCATATATAACCCCCTTCATCAATATTTCCTCAATTAATACTGATGACGGAAACATAAGGAAGTCCTGTTTTTCATGGAGTGAACAAAAAGAAATAAAGCTCTCAGAAAAGTAAGCTGAGGAAATTTTCACAGCCTGAGAAATTTCATAGAAAAAGTTGAAGGAAAGATAAAATTGTTGAAAACATATTATAGTATAAATAATTTATAAGGGACATTTCGGTCATTTAAAGATTTTGGTAAAAGCTTAAGGATATATTTATAAACAATACTATTAGGGTAAGTCATATGATAAGGGAGGGGAAAGTAGAGCCAGCAAATACAGCTATTCTTTTTAAAAGATAGGAGTTTATGATTAAGATTGGAAGTTTGAGCTAAAAATAAATACCTTATTAGTTGTTGTAATCATTACTTCCCTTCATTGTCATATTGTGGGCAGAACAAAAACTGAAACAATGTGAAATTATGATAAAGTTAAGTAAAAAACAGTATTAATAAACTATTTATATTAAGAAATATTAACAATAGTTGGTCTTGCTTTCTCTCACTTGCATTTTTGTTACAAATATGGAACCTGAAAATAAACAAATCAGTATCTCATTCAATTTATTGGATTTTATTTCCAAATAATAGCTCCAATCCCACATCTCTCATCTCACTGTGGTAATAGAAATGGTGATTTTCTAATTGCTTCTTACAATTATTATTTACTGTCATTCTCATAGCTGGAACTATACTATTTTCCTTTATCTCCTCAAGTCTGAAAAAGAAAAAGTCACAGATTCTTTGGAGAGCATTCTAAATTGCCTATATATATGTGTGTGTGTGTGTGTGTGTGTGTGTGTGTGTGTATATACACACATATATACATACAGAGAGAGAGAGAGAGAGTGGGGTGGAGGGAGGGAGAGAGGAAGAGAGGGAGAGAGGAAGAGAGAGAGAGAGAAAGAGTTCTCTGGTGGCATATAGTGCCTAAGACATTTGACTGCTAACCAAAAGGTTAGTGGTTCAAACCCACCAGCCACACTGAGAAAGCAAGACTGGGCAATCTTCTTCTGTAAGGATTTACCACCTTGGAAACCCAAATGGGGCATTGATATGATTTAGAATCAACTCAATGGCAGTGATATATATATATATATTTTTTTTGTCATTTAAAACATTTTTATGTTTACAATTCCATGACATTAACTCTATTTCCCACATTTTACAACACTTACCACTATTTCCAAGTATCTATGTCACTACCATTAACAAAAACTCTGTAACTATTAACAGCATCCTATATCCCCCCCATCTGCCCCCTATAACTAGTAATAAACTTTGATTTCTATGTATGTGCCTACTCTAAATATAGCATATAAGTAGTAAAGTCTTATGATGAATTAGAGGAAAATGAAGCCAGCAAATGGACACCATTCTTCAAAAGTCAGGTAGTTATGTTGGAAGTTTGGAATTGTGAGCCAGCAAAAAATAACTACCCCCATAAATGGTTGTAATTATTCTTATAATGTGGTCAAAGCAAAGAAAAAAAAATGTAATTCTATTATTGTTGTTTGTAGATGATATCAAATGGATTTGAACTCATAAGGATCCTATGAACAACAGAAGGAAACACTACCCGATCCTGTACTATCTACACAATCATTCCTGTGTGTGAGTCCCTTGTTGCATCCACTGTGACAATCCATCTCATTGAGGGTCTTCTCCCTTTTCATAGACCCTCTAAATGATAAAATAGTATTAATTAAAATAGTATTAATTTTGTTGAGGATTTTTGCATCTAGTGGCGTGATGCCTAGTGTATTAGACTGCTAACCAGAAGATTAGGAGTTCAAACCCACCAACCCCTCCAGGAAGGAAAACTGGGTAATCTACTTCTGTGAAGATTTACTGCCACGGAAACTCAAAGAGTGTTGTTACTGTGAGTCAGAATGGACTTGATGTCATTGAGTTTTGTTTTAGTTTTATTCATGAAGATATTGGTGTATAGATTTCTTGTCTTGTCTATCAATATCATGGAAATTCTTGCATCAGAGAGTGAGTTAGGAAGTACTCCCTCTTTTTCTATTTTTTGGAAAAATTTAAGAAGGATCGGTGTCATTTTCTTTTTAAATGGTAGAATTTTCCAGCCATCTGCAGCACTTTTTTCTTTCTTTCTTTCTGTTTTAAAATTAGGTAGTGTTTCTTACTGATTTAATTTCCAAACTTATTATGTACAAATTGAGATGTTTTATTTTTTCCTGAATCAATTCCATAGTTTAGCTCGTCCTAGGAATTCATCCACTTCATCTGCATTATCTAATTTATTACATGAATACAAGTGTTCATAGTGTTCTCTTATGATCCTTTTTTATGTCTGTAAAATCGATTGTAATGGTTCCACGTTCATTTTTGATTTTAGCTATTTGCATATTCTCTGTTTTTTCTTTCCAGTCTAAGACAAGTTTATTGATCATTTCAAAGAAATAGCTTCTAGTTTTGTTGATGCTCTCTATTGTTTTATTATGTCTATTTCATTTATTTCTGCTCTGATTCTATTTCTTTGCATGCTTCTGTCTGGTAGCTTTAGAATTGGTTGGCTCTTCCTCATTTACTACCTCCAGTTGTGGAATTAGAGTTCTGATTTGAGAGCTTTCTTCTTTTTTAGTGTAAGCTTTTACAGAACTATATTTTCCTCTGAGCATAGTTTTTGCTTTATTCCATATGTTTAGCATATTGTATTGTACATTTAATTCTATGGCATAAGACCAATTTGTGTCCACATAGTTTGCTGCCTTGGCATCCATTGATCCCTCCTAAGTGCCCTTTCACTCAGTTTCTGACATGGCCATTCCTATTTTATTGTGCAGTCTCTCAACAGTTGTGGTATCTAACTGGCTATCCCAATCATGTTCTGTAAGGTTTACAGTGATAGGAAACCATTACTATCTCATTAAGCTTAGTCATTCAATGCCTGTGATTTTTCTTTGTCCCTTCCAGTCATATCCCACATGGCTCCCCATGATAAGAAACTTCTCTCCTTCCCCACAATAATGCACTAAAAAAATTTAAACTAATAAATAAGAAGAGACCCCATTCCATTTGTCATTCATAAACCCTCTACTACAATTTCAGCTTGTTGTTACCATGTCCTTGGTTGCAAACCCTTTGTGTGGCCCTGCTTTGAAGGATACTATTATTTCCTCACTGGTATTTGTAAGTAAATAAATTGTGTATTTTCTGATCTTCCTGCATATGTCTCAATTTCTTGAGCTGCAACTGACAGGCCCTGTAAGACACACAGAAACCCCTTTGGGCAAAACTTTATAAACTATAAGAACCTTCTGATTTCTCTCAGTTTCCTTCATGACTCATTGGTTGATATTGCTTAATTTCTACATATTTGTATATTTTTCCATTTTCCTTCTGTTATTAAATTCTAGATTCATACTGTTGTAGTCAGATA
>NW_006921773.1:3976168-3985777 GCF_000298275.1 Orycteropus afer afer | reverse complement strand
AGTAACCATGAAGATTTTAGTAAACATCTTTAATTTATAACTGGTTTAAACTAATACCAAGTTAACTTCAATTACATATACAATTATACTTCTTAACTATTCTCTCTGGTCCCTTTTTTATGGTGTTGCTTTAACAATACTTCACCCTTATAAGTACATATTTTCATGCATAATGTTATTTATAATGTTTTCAAATATCCTTTCTGTCCTCTCTCTCTTCTCTCCTATAAGAATTTCCACTATAAATATAACAGTTTGCTTATTGTTGTTGTTGTTATTGTTGTTATGTGCCGTAGAGTCGGACCCAACTCATAGTGACCCCTCCTTGGGTTTCCAAGTCAGTAGCATTACGGAAATAGATTGCCCCACCTTCCTTCCTAGGAGTGACTGGTGGGTTTGAACCATCAGCCTTCTGGTTAGCAGTCAAGCGCCTTAGGCACTATACAACAGAGCTCCTAAATTACAATAGGCTTTGCTTCATTTTATTTTTCTTATTGTTATGTTAGTCCTTAATCTGCTCAAAATTGCTGTTCAGTTATTCCAATTAATTTTATTTCTGTCATAGTTTTCAGCTATTGTATTCATTTGATTCTCTTTTTTATATAGTTTATATATTTTTCTTGAAATTATCATTTTATTTCTGTACAGTTTTTCTGATTGTGTTTTCCTTTATTTCTTTAAACATAAGTAATATTGATGCTTTAAAGTTTGTTATCTATTTAACATCTGATCTTCCATACTGTTGAATTTTATCTCGTGCTGTTCTTTTGATTGGGTTATTCTTTTTTGTTTATTTGTACGCCTTGTGTTTTTTTATTTTCTTTTTTTTGGGGGGTAGAAACTGGGATATCGACTATTAGAATGTGGTAATACTGGAATTCATTTACTTATCCTTCTGCAGGGACTTTATTTTGTTTGTTTGTTTGTTTTATATTGCATTTTAATCATTGACGACAGTAATTGTCCATTAGTTCAGTAACATCCCTAATATTCCAAAAGGACATAAATATTTTTTATAGACCTCATGGCTCAGTAATGTTTCAAAGGAAATTTCTTTTCCTTGGAAGGAAGATGGGGCAATCTAATTCTGTAGTGATATTACCTCAGAAACCCAAGGAGGGGTCGCTATTAGTTGGGTCCGACTCAACAGCACATAACAACAACAATAAAGAAAGAAATGAGTAGAAAACACACACACACATACACACACAGACACAAATTTGGATTTTCTACTCCTTAAGAAGTCTTATAATTACTTAATGAAGAATACAGTCAATTGTTTAGTGATTTTCCAAGGTAATTTTTACAAAGTGTGCTTTACAATTCTGTTAACTTTATTAACGCAATTGTCTGACAAATTTTTCCAAAAGGTGTGTTGGTTACTTGAAAATTTCAGCTAGGGAAACCTGCTTCCTCTAGAGGGACATCACTACAACAATGTTCTACACCAACACATTGTTGTTGTTATGTGCCATGGAGTCGGACCCAACTCATAGCAACTCCTCCTTGAGTTTCCAAGGCAATATCACTGCAGAAGTAGATTGCCCAATCTTCCTTCCCAGGAGTGGCTGGTGGGTTTGAACCACCAGCCTTCTGGTTAGCATTTGAGTGCCTTAGGCACTAGGCTACCAGAGGTCCCACACCTACCCACAGGGCACCACTAGTTATACCCAATTGTGCATAATGTGCAACCTCAAATCTTTGAGAGACAAGATCCCTACTGCCTCATCTCACACTGGTAGCCATTCTTACCATCTGTGGTGGGGTTGAGGGATGCAGCATGGTCGCTGGTTGGTGCACACAATTCACTAGAAATACGAGCAGCTTGTCATTTCACCAATCATTCCTCTAAATGATCCTGTTCCAGAGTTCCAAAATTATTAATTCCAACAGCTCTTTCTAGGTAATTGTTATTTTGGTGGTGGGATGTACCTCTAGAACTCCATACTCCATCAGTTGGCATAACACCTGGTCCTTTAGAAAGTTTTAAATTCTGCAAGGCATTTTTATACCAGCTCTTCTCTCTCTGCCCTAAGAGGACAAATCTATGTTTTAGTACATTTCAATCGCACTAATTAATTACATGTAATTAAGGGGAGCCACAACCACTCAGAATTGTTCAATGCTTTGTCCCAATCCTGCAGGTATGTGAAGGGTAGCTAAAGTTGGTAGATTCCTCAATTCTTCAAGCAACCTCTATATACATATGAACAGACAGACACAACTGTTCACTAGCTAAAGCAGTCTGTTCTGCACACGCTGGGGCCAGAGTATGCAGCCCTGTTGGGAAGTAGAGTTTTCACTTTATGATTCACCAGCAGTACAGCCATCTCTATTACAATTCCGCTGCCCTGGAGGCAGGAAGAGGGGAAGGTAATTTACAACAGAAAGGGGAAAAAAAAAGTCCTACTCTTTGAGATTCAGTCTTTTCCTTGATTCAGTTTTCATTTGGATGCTATAGGACTTTGCGTGGTTTCCAGAATTTTGAGATTGTTCCACCAATTTTTGTTTAGTGTTTTCTGCCATTGTGAGGAGACAGGAACATGAACCTTATGCCATCATATTCCCTTCTTCTTAATTGTTGGTAGGTCTCATAGTGTGAGTTGGGACTCATAGTGAAGCTATGCACAACAGAACAAAATACTGCCTCATCGTATGTCATCCTCAAAACCATTATTGTGCTTGAGCTCATTGTTGCAGCCACTGTGTCAATCTGTCTTATTGAAGGTCTTTCTCTTTTTCACTGACCATCTTATTTACCAAACATGATGTCCTTCTCCAGCAACTGGTCCTCTCCATATAACCTGTCTAAAGCACATGAGATGGAATCACGCCATCCTCATTTCTAGGGAGCACTAGAGCTGTACTTCTTCCAAGACAGATATGCTCATTCTTCTGATAGTCGATGCTTTATTCACTATTCCTCACCAACACCATAACTCAAAACACATCAATTCTCTTCTGTTTTTCTTATCAATTGTCCATCTTAATAATCTTATTTATTTTATTCCATATTGATAGTTCTAATATTATTTATCCAAAATCTTTCTAAATTTAAATTTGGTCTGCATGGGTCTCTCTATGATTAAAGAAAATGACAACTGAAATGCTCAGCATTTTTTAACACTCTCATGTATTGTAAAATGCCATATGCTTCTAGAATTCTTCTTTGCATTTTTCTTTTTCTACATGGTACATAACTATCAATTACAAAGCATAGAATATTTTTATGTCACTTTACTAATTTTTCATACATTTAGAGCTTTGTGTAAGTAACAAATTTTCAGTTTGTGGCATTATATGTTATATTTTATCAAATAGATATGTGTGCCATATACAATTAATTTTACTGTTACCAATTTATCCTTCTTGTCTGGCTATTGACACCATCTCATATAGGTAGAATGAAAGAGAAAATAGTAAAACAAAAATTTCTTGCCTGTATCTACCTATAGGAAAATACTTCCAAAGTTATTATAACTCATTTTGTACTGCAGGAGAAAGGGAGGGTAATTGATTTATCTAATTGATGTAGCTGGTCGTAGAAGAAGTCTTCAGGCTCTAAACACAGGCCATTTCCTTAACATCAGACTTACTATTTTCTTTCATTTACAATCACTTTCTTCACATAAATATTAAAACCTAGAACTACAGAATAAAGTGATGTATACAGATTAACATTTTTATTTTCAATTCCTTCAAGGTGCTGAAGTGCTGGCATTAAAGAAGAAATGGGAGTTTGACTTTGCTTTGGATAATACACCAGTTAAGAGATACAAGCTTCAAGCGTATAAGATAATAGATGATCGGCTGAAGAGAGAAATTGATTTTGAAGTTGTAATTTACTTGAAGTGTTTTAATGGTCTCATAAAATACAGGCACAAAATTGAAGTTATTTAGGATTTCATGACTCTCTTAAAGCTTGAAATACTACTTCAGTACAAAAGTCTCCAAGAAAGATCCACAGGTTGCTGTATTACAGATTATATATTATTTCACTGTGAGAATACTTCCCAGCAGAGATTTTCCCTTACCCCCTCCATCGCAATCACAACAGCTCTCATTACTTTTCTCTCTCTCTCTCTCTCTCTCCATGGCAAGGTGTCCACTCTCATCTTGTTTGGGTTTCTGACCCAGGGTCTACACTTCTTTCAAAGATAATTAAGATAGTGGAAATGACCTTGTGTATATCTTCTCCTCTGCCATGTCACACTTCTCCTTATATAAAAATAATTTTGTTAGTGTTAGCTTCTGTTGATTCAACTGCGGACTGGTGGAGACCCCATGCACAATATTATTCGTCCATTGTGATCTATAGGGTTCTCACTAGCTAGTTTTTTGTCAGTAGTTTTTTTGTTTACCCAGTGCCACTCTGACAGAAATACACTACAAATGGGATGGCTTGAATAAACAGGAATTTATTCTCTTACAGTTTTGGAGACATTAAATCTGACTTTGTGGAAGGAAGACTGAACAATCTAATTCTGTAATGATACTGCCTTGGAAACCAAAGGAGGGTCTCTATGAGTTGGATCCATTTAGACGACAATGAGTTTTTTTTTTTTTTTTTAAGTCTGAGTTCAAAGTGCCAGACTCTAGGCTCTGGGTGAAAATCCCTCAACCTTGGGCTTTAGCTCTGCTTCCTGCTCCTGCCCCACTGAACCTGGAGGCTTTTCTTCACTCATACAGCTGCTGGCTGCTGAAGCTGACAAGCTCAAGGTTGACAAGTAAAAAGGCACAGTCTCAATGTTACCAAACAACATGGCAGGCTGCTAATTCAAGTCCAGATGAAATCCCAAGATTGACAGGCTGTTAAACAATGACTTGGATACATGCAGGGTTCAAGTGTGCCAAAAGGCTAGAGACCAATCCCAAAGCTACTTCTTATATACTGGACTCCAACTACCCAGCTGCTCCAAAGAGATTCTACCAAGGAATTGATTGCCAGTCTCATCATGGGGAATAATTTCATCAAATTGCCCAGCCACTCAACCATGCTTAGCCAAGTTGACAACAATCTTAACTACCACAGTTCCACCCTTTCTCAACTTGGCACCTATACAGATCTTCATTGGGTGACATGTGTACAGATCTCCTTTACTGGGTGGCTCCAGTCCCCTAGTTCTTGAATGGAGACCTCACCCCCTTGGCCCGGTGGGCCCATTAACCCACCTCTTGGACATGGGAGCCCTGCCCCCTTACTCTTAGGCAGCAGCTATGGCTCCATCTCACTGGACAACATAAACGAGCAGCCCCACACTCCAGAAACAAGTTGGTGAAGTTCTGGCTCTTTGAAACCTAGAGGGCTATAGTGGTTCTACCCCCAAAGGCTATGGTCCTACCCTTGTGGCTGAGGCAGCTCTGCTTCCCATTTCCTTGGTCTCTCTGCTTCTGCCAAATAATGCCTGAAGCTAACCTACTCTACCAGGAATCTTGGGCTGGCTAACCTGCTACTTCATTTCATGCTGGTCTCTTCTACCAATTAACAGCTGAAGGAAACTGCCTACCTAAAGACATCCATATTTCTCCTCCATGGGCTGGTAAGGCTGTTGCTGTCTCATGCCAATTGCTTGGCTCTGCTGGCGCCGTCTCTCATGCCACATACCAGAGTCTCTCTCCTGACGTCTCAGGTCAAGGACACACTCCAATCCTGTTTCCACATTTTAGATATCTGTCAGAGCAGCACCCCACTCTCTTGGTACCATATTCTGTTTTGGTTACCTAGTTGTGCTCTACCAGAATATACCACAAATGGGAAGGGCCTGACAAAACTGGAGTTTATTCTCTTACTGTTTTGGAGGCTAGAAGTCTAAGTTCAAAGTGCCAGGCTCTAGGGATTGGGTGAAAGCCCCTCGACCTTGGGCTTTAGTGCTGGGTCTTGTTTCCAGCCCACTGAAGCTAGAGAAATCTCTTCACTCAGACATCTACTGGCTGCTGAGGCTAACAAGCCCAAGTTCAGCAAATAAAATGGCACAGTCCCCATGGTACCAAACCACATGGCAGGCCATTGATTCAAGTCTATTGAAAGTCCCGAGATTGGTAGGGCATGACAGGCTGTTGAACAACAACCTGGATACATGCGGGGTTCAAGCATGCCATAAGCTAGAGACTTTCCTCAAAACTGCTTCTTATATACTGGAAGCAGACCACTTCCCTAAAGCAGCTACTCAGCTGCTTCAGTAGATTCCACCATGGAATTGATTGCTAATCTCATCATAGGGAATAACTACATCCAGCTGTCCAGCCACTCAACCAGGTCCACCCAACTTGACAAAAACCTTAACTACCACAGTAGCTTTCCAAATCTTTCTTCCTAGTCTACCTTAGTCTGGTTGCTCTTCTTAGACCTGTTCAGCATCATAGTAGTGTAAAAGCTTTCCATGACAGCAAGGTGGTAGGTGCACTTATGGTACATTGGTTAGGATTGAAATTGTGTCTCCCAAATGGAAGGCAAGAATTCTATCACTGAATCATTACTACCTCCACTGAATCATTATTACCTCCAATGTGATCCTATTGTTGTATTACTAAAAGAAAAAAAAAAAAAACTCACTGCCATCAAGGCGGTCACAACTCACAGTGACCCCTTCTTGGGTTTCTGAGGCGGTATCTCTACGGAAGTAGGTTGCCCAATCTTCCTTCTAAGGAGTGGCTGGTAGGTTTGAACTGCCAGTCTTCTGGTTAGGAGTAAAATGCTTGAGGCACTCTGCCACCAGACAGGGGGCTATATTTATTCTGGAGGCTGTGGGTGGTACAAATATTTAATATGCTTGGCTGCTAACCGAAAGTTAGAGGTTCAAATACACCAAGTTAACACTGTGAGAAAGCTCTGTTGATTTACTTCTGAAAAATCAGTTATTGAAAACCCAAGTAGAACAGATCTACTCTGACACATACAAGGTGCTTATGAGTAGGAATCAACTTGACAGCAACTGTTTGATTACTGGTTATTTATTACACTTCTTTACCATTTACTATTGGACATCTTTAATCAAGGACAATGACATCCAGCAAGAGAGTACAGATAGCTCTCAATTTTTGATGTATTAGAGTTACAATGCATTGAACTTATGACTTTTTTTTTTCTTTTTACATCTTATTGTCAGTAATATGTACTATATGTATTGTTGTGACCCTCTGGTGGCATAGGGCCTAAAGCACTTAACTGCTAACCAGAAGGCTGGTGGTTCAAACCCACAAGCCACTCCTCGGAAGGTAGATGAAGCAATCTACTTCCATAGTGATACTGCCTTGGAAACCCAAGGAGGGGTCGCTATGAGTCAGGTCTGACTCGATGGCACATAACAACAACAGCAACACATTCTCATATGAAGTCCCAAGACAAATAAAGATTATGTTTATAAAAATACAGATAATAAAAGGCAAATCAATGAAAAATTTTTTACAAAAAGTTAAATTCAAGCACTGATTTACAATGGAGTGGGCAGAATGAAACCCTGTCATAAATTGGAGAACACCTGTATAAGAAAATAGTATTCTCTGGTTTATCTTCACCATAGGGAGACAGCAGTAGTTAGAGAAGCATGGATATTTCTATCAACATAACATAATTTTAGAATTTTATTATTTAGGATTATGTTATACCAAATTTTAAATAGAAAAGACACTCAAATAAAGCGATCCAGGAGAGGATAGGGAACTCAGGCCATCCTCCACAAGTGGCAAGGCAGGAAGTTGAGGGAAAGGAGATTATGAAGGGCAGGGCAACCAGGACAGAATGAGGAGCCAGCCACAGGGATCCAGGTAGGGAGAGAATGGCGAGGTTTCCAACTGCTAAGGGAGACAAACTTATCTGTCAGTTTGTCCTACTCTGGTGACATGTGGCTGTGAGTCTTGAGGTTGTGCCACTGGTGTTTCAAGCCTAGCAGCATGCACAGGGTGCACAGTTATCAGACCAGCTTGCAGACTGAGACAGACCAGGAAGTTGGTGGAGACCATCCAATTCTCAAAGAATAGGCCAGGGAAAACTTTATCAATAGCAGAGAAGCACTGATATATTACTGCAAAACTTTATGAATAGTCTGGAAACATTGTCTAATACAAGGAGGAGGATGAGCCACTTAGGTTAGAAGGTTCTCAAAATAGGACTGGAAAAAAGCTGGATCATCAGAACAAAACCTGTCTTACTTATGTGGATAAGGTAAAGTTTTCGAGACCTCCATTTGCTGATATGGCACCATTCAAACTGAGGAGAAACACCTGCAAATATCCATTAATCATTGGAACATGGAAGGTACAAAGTATGAATCTAGGAAAATTGGAAGTTGTCAAAAATGAAATGGAATGCATGAAGATTGATATCCTGGGCATCTTTGTTGTTGTTGTTGTTATGTGCTGTCAAGTCAGACCTGACTCATAGTGACCCCTCCTTGGATTTCTGAGGTGGTATCACTACAGAAGTAGATTGCTCCATCTTCCTTCTGAGGAGTGTTTGGTGGATTTGAACTGCCAGCCTTCTGGTTAGCAGTCAAGTGCCATAGCCACTATGCTACCAGAGCTCCCATCCGAGGCATTAGTGAGCTGAAATGCACTGGTTTGGGCCATTTTGAATCAGATAACCATATAGTCTAACTACGCTGGGAATGACAGTCTGAAAGAAATGGCATGGCAATGATCGTCCCAAAGGATGTTGTAAGATCTGTCCTGAAGTACAATGCTGTCACTGATAGGAAAATATCCATATGCCTACATGGAAGAATACTTAATACAACTATTATCCAAATTTATGCACCAACCACCAAAGCCAAAGATGAGGAATTTGAAGACTTTTATTAATTTCTACAGTTTGAAAATGATGGAACATGCAATCAAGATGTGTTCATTATCACTGGTGACTGGAATGCAAAACTTGGAAACAAAGAAGAATCACCGGTAGTTGGAAATTTTGGCCATGGTGACAGAAATAATGCTGGAAATCGCATGGTAGAATTTTGCAAAACCAATGACTTATTCATTGCAAATACCTTTTTTCAACAACACAAATGGAAGCTCAACACATGGATTTAACCAGATAGAACACACAGGAATCAGATTGACTACATCTGTGGCAAGAAGTGATGGAAAAGCTCAATATCTTCAGCCAAAACCAGGCCAGGAGATGATTTTGGAACAGACCATCAACAGCTCATATGCAAGTTCAACTTGCAGTTGAAGCAAATTAAAACAAGTCCACGAGAACCAAAATATGATCTTGACTATATCCTTTCTGAATTTAGAGACCATCTAAAGAATAGATTTGATGCATTGAACACCAATGAGCAAAAACCAGAAGAATTATGGGAAAACATTAAGAATCTCATCCATGAAGAAAGCAAGAGGTCACTAAAAAGACAACAAAAGAAGAGAAGACCAAAATGGATGACAGAGAGACTCTGAAACTTGCCCTTGAGTGGAGAGTAGCTAAAGTAAATGGAAAAAATGACAAGATCAAAGAGCTGAACAGAAGATTTCAAAGAGCAGCTCAAGTAGACAAAGCCAATTGTTGTTGTTGTTGTTGTCTGCCGTCGAGTCACCCCAACTCATAGCAACCCCTCCTTGGGTTTCTGAGGCTATATCACTATGGAAGTAGGATTGCCCAACCTTCCTTCC
>NW_006921773.1:3958370-3971921 GCF_000298275.1 Orycteropus afer afer | reverse complement strand
GAATGGCATGGCATTCATCATCAAAAAGGATGTTTCAAGATCTGTCCTGAAATACAATGCTGTCAGTGATAGGATAATATCCATACGCCTACAAGGAAGGCCCGTTAATATGACTGTTATTCAAATTTATGCCCCAACCACCAAAGCCACAGATGAGGAAACTGAAGAAGAGCTAGCTAGCTCGATGATATATACCTAGATAGATACACAGATGGTAGATAGATAGATAGAAATCAAATAAATTTTTCTCAATCAGTCAGCTCAAAATGTGTTGTTGCTGTTGTCTTATGCATCATATGTGTGGAGTTTTTAATACTGATGAAAAATACTGGCATTCTGTATATGTACTCTCTTCCAGAGTGATTTTTACTGAGAAGTCTAAAGAATATTTAGAATTGAAAAATTACTTAATCAAGCTTTTGTAAGTATATACTATTAGGTAAAGTAAGTGGGACATTGCCTCATTGCTTTGTGTTGATGTTCATAATTTTTGAAGCCATCATTAAGCAGTAATTAAAATTGCAATTTTTAAAGCACCAAGATATTGATTTTAATTACCTATGATGATTATAATAAAATAATCATACAATTTACATATACAGATAGGCAACATTCTAATTATTCAGTTGAGTAGTATTTTGGTATTGCTTAGCTACCAATAGCAAATATCCTATATACAAATGATAGTGTGTGTGTATATATATGTTGTTGTTATTTGTCATTGAGTTGGCTCCGACTCATAGTGACCCCTCCTTGGGTTTCCAAGGCCGTATCACTATGGAAGTAGATTGCCCCCATCCCCATCTTCCTTCCGGGGATTGGCCTGGTGCATTTGAACCGCCAGACTTCTGGTTATCAGTCAAGTGCCTTAGCCACAATGCTACCAGAGCTCCAATTTATATATATAAACAAACTCACTGTCATCAAGTCGATTCCAACTTGCAGCCATCTCCATTGGGTTTCCAAGACTGTAAATCTTTATGGAATTAGATTGCCCTCCATTTTCCTTCCATGGAGTGGCTGGTGGGGTGTGAACCATTGACCTAGTTAGCTGCCAAATACTTTTTCCACTACACCACTGGATCTCTTTCTATAAATATAATTCTATAGATATATAATTTATATAGATACAAATTTTATAAATTTGATTATTAGTGGCAGGCAAAGAAAATAACATATTTTTCTCATATATGAAGAACAATTCATAAATTATGATATAAAATCTTCCCATTTTCTGTGATATTTTGCCACAAAAACACACCACTCAGATTCAATGAAACTAAACAAATAATCATAAAATAGCCTTTGAATTTCATAGAAAAAGATATTCAATATGACTAGATATGATACTGCAAAAATACATTTTTCATTCACAGTGTTGTACTTATTTTAAAACATTGGATCCACAAAAATAATTATGAGGACACTTTTTTAAAATATGCTTTTTAAAAATAAAATGGTAGAAAACATGATAGAGTCCCTGGGGGGTATAAGCCATTAACATACTCATCTGTTTACTAAAAGCCTGGAGATTTTAGTCCACCAAGATCTGCCAAGGAAGAAAGGCCTGGCGACCTACTTTGAAAAAATTGCCCATAAATACACCCTTTGGATCACAGTATTACTCTGATACAGACAGAGTTTCCATGAATGGGATTCAGCTGGATGGCAACTGATGGGTATGGGAAAAGGCATGATTATAATAAAGCATGCATATTTAACTAGTTCATGTGTCAGATAACATGGATTCATCATGGAATTGCAAATAAGATAAAAATCTTGATGTAATAATGATACACCTAGTAGGAAAAGTTGATACACTTAACTGAATACTGTTTATACTACCAAAACTATGAATTCAGCTTTTATTTGGTTTTTGAAAGTTACGAGGTTCACAGGAATTTCCAATTTTTGAACAAATAATAGTAAATTATTCCAAAACCTATAAATGAAAAATATAACTTTCAAACTTACTAAGAACGTTCTGAAGGTAAGGAAAACAAAACAAAGTGCTAACTATTCAAATCAAGCTTTAAACTTTTGCTGAACTCATAATGTTGTTTTGTTAGATGCATTTGAGTTGACTCTGACTCATAGTGACCCTGTGTACAACAGAACAAAACATTACCCAATCCTTCACCATCCTCACAGTCCTTGCTATGATTGAGCCAATTGTTACATCCACTGTGTCAATCCATCTCATTGAGGGTCTTGCTCTTTTTATACTGACCCTCTACTTTACCAAACATGATATCCTTCTCCAGGAAATGGTCCATTCTGACAGCATACCCAAAGTAGGTGAAACAAAGTCTGTCCATTCTAGTTTCTAAGGAGCACTCCTGCTGCACTACTTTCAGGACAAGTTTGTTATTCTTCTGGGAGTCCATAGTATTTTCAGTATTTTTTGTAACACCACAATTCAAAGGCATTGACTCTTCTTTGGTCTTCCTTATGAATTGTCCAGCTTTCACATATAAGTCAACTGAAAATACCATGGCTTGAGTTTGGTGCACTTTAGCCTTTAAAATGAAAACTGCTATTTAACACTTTAAAGAGATCCCTTGCAACAGATTTACCCACTGCAATATGTTGTCTGATTTGTTTACTGTTTCTTCTGTGGATGTTGATTATAGATCTAAGTAAAGTGAAATCTCTGATAACTTCAATCATTTCTCCATCTACTGTGATGCTGCTTATTGATTCAATTGTGAGGATTTTTATTTTCTTTATGTTGAGGTGCAATCCATACTGAAGACTGTAGTCTTTGATATTCATCATAAGTGCTTCAAACCATCTTCAATTCAGCAAGCAAGGATGTGTCATTTGCACATTTTAGGTTGTTAAGGGTTTTCCTCCAAACTCGATGCCATGTTCTTCATATAGTCAAGCTTCTCAAATTACTTGCTCAGCATACAGACTGAATAAGTATGATGAAAGGATACAACTCTGACACACACCCATCCAGATTTTAGATCATGCACTATATTTTTGTTCTATTTGAATAACAGCATCCTGATCTATGTACAGGTTCCTCATGAACTCAATTAAGAGTTCTGGAATTCCAGTTCTTCACAATGTTGTCAATAATTTGTTATGACTTACACAGTCAAACGTCTTTGCATAGTAAATGAAGCAAAGGCAAACATCTTTTTGGTCATCTTTCTTTCAGCCAAGATCCATCTGACTTCAGCAATGATATCCCTCATTCTATGTCCTCTTCTGAATCGAGATTGAATTTCTGGAAGTTGCTTGACAATGCACTTCTGAAAACATTTTTGAATTGTCTTCAGCAAGATTTTGCATGTATGTGATATTAATGATATTGTTTGATACTTTTCACTTCCTTTTGGATCATCTTAGTTTGGAATGAGCACCAATATTGACCTCTTCAAGTCAGGAGATCTTCCCAATTTCTTGTAATAAACAAATAAGTGCCTCCATTGCTGAACCTATTTGTTGAAACATCTCAAAGGGTATTCCATCAGTTCCTGGAGCTTTGTTTTTGTCAATTTTTCATTGCAGTTTCAACTTCTTCCTTCAATACCATTGGTTCTTGATCATATGCTACCTCCTGAAATAGTTGAACATCCACCAATTCTTTTTTGTAGTGTGACACTGTGTATTTCTTCCATCATCTTTTGATGCTTCCTGCATCATCCAGTATTTTGCCCATAGAATCCTTCAATATGGAACTTGAGGCTTTATTTTTTTTCTTCAATTCTTTCAGCTTGAGAAATGCTGAAGGTGTTCTTCCCTTTTTGTTTTTGAGCTTGATTTCTTTGCATATTTCATTGTAATATTTTCTTTTGTCTTCTTGAGAGACCCTTTGAAATTGACCAAACATGCAATTAAGATGTATTAATTATTACTGGTGATTAGAATGCAAAACTTGGAGTCAAATATGATAGAAATGACATTGGTGATAGAAATGATGTTGGAGATTGAATGATAGATTTCATAAGACCAATGACTTATTCATTGCAAATATCTTTTTTAAACAACATAAATGGCTTCTATACATGGTGACCTCACCAGATGGAATACACAGGAATTGGATGTACTACACCTTTATGGAGAGGTGATAAAGAAGCCAATATCATCATTCAAAAAAGGCCGGGAGCTGACTATGGAACAATTGCTCATATTCAAGTTCAAGCTGAAACTGAAGAAAATTTAAACAAATCCATGAAAGCCAAAACACAATCTTGAGTATATCACACATGAATTTAGAGATATCTGAGTAATAGACTTTATTCATTGAACACCAATGACTGAAGACCAGATGAGTTGTGGGATGACACGAAGAACATCATACATAAAGAAAATAAAGACAGGAAAAGAAGAGAAGATGAAAATGGATGTCAGAAGACGAAAATGGATGTTAGAAGACACTCTGAAACTTGTTCTTGAATTGAGAGTAACTAAAGCAAATGGAAGAAAAAAAAAAAAAAAGAGCAGAAGATTTTAAAGAGAAGCTCCAGAAGACAAAGTCAATTATTATAATGAAATGTCCAAGGACCTGGAGTTAGTTATTATTTTCCCAGGGCTATTTTTCACAGCAGCACCACATTTATGCCAGATGCCCTGGGTAAAGTCAAAACTCTCTCATCTGGTAACATACCCCCAGACTTTGTAATGTGCTAATTGGAACATAAGAACCTGGTTTATATCCATTTAGCAGTTAAAATTCCCTCTGAATTAGTCAATTGATGCCAAACCAATCATAAAGAAACAATATCCCAAAGAAACCAATAAATTATCTTTTCACACTTTCATAGTTACTCCCCCAAAAGTAGACTTCTCACTTAACCAAACAAACAGACCTCTTCTGTTAGAAATTTCATCACTATCATGAAAAATTTTCCTGAAGTTCCCAAAAAGTGAGCTTTTTTATTTAGTTAGAACATTCCTCAGCTAGCAGAAAAAACATTTAATATATCTTGTTTACAGATCTTTGTCTTTATATTTTTTTGTTGGACAGCAGCTAAAACTATGCTTTAGGAAAAGCACAGAGGCCTTAAAAGCCATTATTTATCCAATGAGAGTATTGTTCTCCACATCCAAGTTGGAAAGTTACTTCAATGTTACTATCTTTTGGCACATAAAAAACTCAGGCATACACACTCAGAAGCTCTCTCCACTAAAATAAAATGCTCCATGGGGGGAAAGAAAAAAAAAAAAAACTTCATGGAAAGTTAGAGAACTCAGAGTGTAAATTTTCTAAATGTATTAATCAAGTTAAGGACAGGCCACTGGATTAATTATTTCTCTCTCAATTTCCTCCCTCCTTCTCTCTTTTTATTTTTCTCTCTGCCTCCCTTTCACTTCCTTCTTAAAGATGGAAAGAGACCATAAATAACTCTAGTTTTCTGGCAATACTCACTGGTGTTTCATTCATAAAAACTGCCTGTTAACATTTCTTAAAGAATCTAAGTTTCCAAATAAAACTTTATTTTAGAGATAACATGTATATGATTTGTGTAGATTTTCCTGTTACTAGATTTAATTATTCACTTACCTTGGAAGCATGGTATCAAAAAATTAACTTAATGGATACTAAAATTGGAATGACATGCCAATGTTTCTGTGATGGGATTTATTATTTAAATAAAATACTAAAAGTATTTTGAAAGTTGTAAGGAGGCTTTTTGATCTCAAGGGTATTCAGATGATTTTGTGAGGTGATTTGGTTAAATAAATTTCTTATTATTTTATTAAGAAAGCAGTTTTCAATAATTTATCCTGTCAAAGGACACAGTTTTACAATTTTTGGTCTTTTATAACTTTACATGTAGAAGTTGGAAATTACATTGTTTGATACAATCCACCTAAAGTGGTAATGAGTGTTCTTATCCATGAACATAATAGCTTTAAAGTACCCCTTCCAGAACCTCCAATGGAGAACCAAGTCTTGTGTATATATATGTCATTGATCCCATCTCACAGTGATATTAGGGATATTCCAAGTCCCAGTCACTGTGTCAGTGGAAGGCTTGGTCATTCTTGGCTGAATAATTGTGTATGTGCACTCCAAACTCCCTTTGTAAACCTTTTTGTATAATCCAGAAAGAAGTAGAGTTAGATTGCTATGATTTTCAACTTCTTTCATAATAAAGATATCACCTCATATTTTAAGTAGTGAGGCTGACATCAGTTCCCTGTGTAGAATGTATCATTTTATTCCTTGTTTTCTCTTGACAATCTTACATGATTGCACAATTACAGCATAATAAGAGATCAGCATCAGTTCTAGGCATCTTGCATTTACGCTCATCTGTACGTGGGCAAGTTCGCTGTTGAGTGAAAATCTTATCATTGTTTTGTGTTTGACAGAGGACCCCAAAATATTAATTCACTATTCCATATGGACTGAAAATCCACTGCTCATAAATTGGGAATGTTTATGGTATGTGCTGTTTTCCTTTCGTTTATTTCATCTGCCATCAAAGAAAATTGAATGTGTATATATTTTTATTAATAAGAAGTAAGTTTTAGTCAGACAACTGAGAAAATTATTAGTAATATAAAAATAGAAATAATGATAGTATAATGATAGATATATATGATAGAAATGTATAAATGATAGAAAGATAGATATAATTCCTATAGTCTGATGTTGTTGTTGTTATGTGTCGTCAAGTCAGCCCCGACTTATAGAGACCCCTCCTTGGGTTTCTGAGGTAGTATCACTATGGATGTAGATTGCCCAACCTTCCTTCTGAGGAGTGGCTGGTGGGTTTGAACTGCTAGCCTTCTGGTTAGCAGTCAAGTGCCTTAGGCACTATGCTACCAGCGCTCCTCTATAGTCTGATAGACATACTTAAAAGTTAAACTTTTTTTGCATATTTATTTCAATATCAATGATGTTATGTACTGATTAGAGACTCTCAACCTGCTTTTCCATTCAATAATACTAACAATTAGTTTACGTGAAACTTAATATACTGCCAACTGATTTACAATAGAACATGGTTAAAGATGACTTGTGTACTCAGTATCTCACAATGTTTTTGTCTTTTGTTGCCAAAAAAGAGTTCAAAGTCTTTGCATTGGGAAATATAAGTTACAATGAGTATTGAAGTTGTAGTTGACAAAAATGAGAGTAGATCAATATACATCACAATTACAGTTGTTGAATTATATGTGGATCTATAAATAGATGTATAACTAGAATAAGAATTTATATTTACTTATTCAGTTATTTTCTAGTGGAATAGAGATGCTGCTACTTAAAACATTTTCTGCAAGTTTATAATGGAACCACAAGCGATTTTATAGTAAACTTTGAGTTTAGAAAGCAAAAATGTGTTGCTTACTGGGTGTGGTTAAGAAGGCTTTGGCATTAAATTTCTATATGTAGAGTTATGGGCTTTAGCTCTGCATTCCAGCACCTCTGGAATGAAAATTATGTTCCATTAATTAATGGAGCTTTAGGAAGCTCCATTCCCTTAGTCCATCCGAGTGGCGATCCCACCCCCTCAGCCCTGGAAGGCCCCATTTCTCTGGGCATGGCAACACTTCTCTTCAGCTTTGTGCAGGGGGTCCATCCTGCTAATACACTTAAATGGTAGCCCCACATTCCAGAACTGAGTTAGCAACGATTTGACTCTGAAACCTAGGATTCTGGCCCCAGTCTTTTAGGTACAGAAGACTATGGCCCCACCCATTGAAACCAAGAAGGCTCTGCTCCCTGTGCTCCTTCTAACAATTATGCTGATCTCTGAACTGCTCCAGGGATAGTCTTCTTCTTTCTGGGAAGATTTAAAAAAAAAAAAAAATTGTAGCTCCTTTGGCCTATTTGTTGCCTATAGAATATTAAGAGAAAGATAACATTCTTTCCTCTCATTCTTCCTCTGTCCTCCTCAGTCTAAGCTGATGAGTTTTCCACTATGGTAGTTGGTTACATTGCCCCATCTGTGAAAGACATAGTCTCTTTAACAGAAAAATTATATAGCAATGTCCTTGAGGAACATTCAAGGATATATATCCTTAATCTGTAGAAGAGATTTTCCAAATCTTTAATTCTATGTTCATTGTGCACAATTCATTTCTAAGTACATCTCTTTCCTCTTGGTTTTTACTATATAAGCAGAAAGGATACCACCCAAGTGACACCATTCTTCTGTCAGTTTGTCATACTGTGATGGCTTATGTGTTGATGTGAGGCTAGAAGCAACACCATTGGTGTTTCAAGTACAAGCAAGGTCACCCATGGTGGACAGATTTCAGTGGCGCTTTCAGAGCAAGACAGACTGAGAAGAACAAGACCATCCCCTGAAGAAAGAATTGACCTAAGAAAACTTTATGAATCACAGTGAGAAACAGTTTTAAATATTACTGGAAAACTTTATGAATAGCAGGGAAACATTGTCTGATATAGTGCCAGAACATGAGTCCCTCAGTCAGAAGGCACTCAAAATATGACTGGGTAAGAGCTGTCTCTTCAAAGTAGAGTTGGCCTTAATGACATGGATGTAGTAAAGCGTTTGGAACTTTCATTTGCTGATGGGGCATGATTCAAAACAGAAATAAATTGTTTTAAACATTCACTAATAATCACTGGGCCAATGAGCAGCATCACAATAAATGGAGAGAAGATTGAGGTTGTCAAGGAATTCACGTTGCTTGGTTCTACAATCGATGCCAACGGAAGCAGCAGTCAGGACATTAGACGACGTGTAGCATTGGGGAAGTCAACTGCGAAGGAACTGTTTCAAGTGCTGAGGAGCAAGGATATCTCCTTGAGGACTAAGGTGTGCCTGACACATGCCATGATATTTCCAATCGCCTGGTATGCATGTGAGAGCTGGACAATGAATAAGGAAGACCGAAGAAGAGTTGATGCTTTTGAGTTGTGGTGCTGGCGAAGAATGCTGAAAGTACCGTGGACTGCTAAAAGAACTAACCGATCTGTCCTGGAGGAAGTACAGCCAGAATGCTCCTTGGAAGCAAGAATAGCCAGACTTCGTCTCACCTATTTTGGTCATGTTGTAAGAAGGGACCATTCCCTGGAGAAGGATGTCATGCTTGGTAGGGTGGAGGGTCGACAAAAGAGGGGGAGGCCTTCAGGGAGATGGATTGATACAGTGGTTGCGATGATGGGCTCGAGTATAGCAGGGATTGTGGGGCTGGCGCTGGATTGGGCAGTGTTTCGTTCTGCTGTGCATGGGGTCTCTATGAGTCGGAAATGACTCGACGGCACTTAACAACAACAACAAATAATCCGAATATGGAATGGATGAAGTATGAATCTAGGAAGATTGCAAGTTGTCAAAAATGAAATGCAAAGCATAGTGATTGGTATCTTAGGCATTAATGAGTTGAAATGGACTGGCAATGTCAATTTTTAATCAACCATAAGGTCTACTATTCCAGGAATGACAAATTGAAGATTCATATTCAAATCCATATTCATCATCAAAAAGAACAATTAAAGATATATCCTGAAGTACAATGCTGTCAGTGATAGGACACTATCTTATACTATCCCTATGTCTACAAGGAAGACCAGTTACTATGATTATTATTCAAATTTACAGAACAACCACTAAAGCCAAGGATGAAGAATTTGAATGTTTTTTTACCAACTATTGCAATCTGAAAATGTCAAAACATACAACAAAGATGTATTGAAAATTACTGGTGATTGGAATGTAAAAGTTGGAAACAAAGAAGAAGTACTGGTACTTGGAAAACAATGGCCATGGTTATAGAAATGATGACAGAGATCACATGATAGAATTTTGCAAGACTAAAGATCTATTCAATGCAAATACCTTTTTTCTGTAACATAAATGGCCACTATACACATGAAACTCACCAGATGGAATATGCAGTAATCAGATCAGCTACATTTGTGGAAAGAGGTAACAAAGAAGCTCAATATTTTTAGTCAAAACAAGGCCATAAACTGAGTATGGAACAGACCACCACTTGCTCATATGCAAGTTCATTGAAGCTGAAGGAAATGAAAATACATGCACAAGAGCCAAAATATGGCCTCGATTATATGCCACCTGAATTGACAGATCATCTGAATAATAGATATGACACATTGAATAGCAACCAAAGACCGGATGAGTTGTGGATGACATCAAGAACATCACACTTGAAGAAAGCAAAAGGTCACTAAAAACAAGGAAAAGACCAAAATGAATGTCAGAAGATACTCTGAAACCTGGTTTTGAATGTAGAGTAGCTAAAGGGAGTAGAAAAAATGGTGAAATAAAACACTGGACATAAGATTCCAAAAAGTAGCTAGAAAAGATAAAATAATATAATGAAATGTGTAAAAACCTGGAATTAGAATACTGAAAGGGAAGAACATGTTCAGCATTTCTCAAGTTGCAAGAACTAAGGAAAAAATCCAACCTCTAATTATAATACTGAAGGATTCTATGGGAAAAACACTGAATGATACAGGAAGCATCAAAAGAAGATGAAAAGAATATGCAGAGTCACTCTGCTAAAAAGAATTAGTCAATGTTCAGTCACTTCAGGGGACAGCATATGATCAAGAACCAATGGCATTGAAAGAATTCCAAGCTAAACTGAAGGAACTGGCAAAAAACAATGTTTCATAAGTTGATAGAATACCAATTGAGATGTTTCAATAAATGGATACAATAGCAGAGACACTTTCTTCTTTATGCCAAGAAATTTAGAAGACAACTATCTGGACAATTGACTGGAACAGACCCGTATTTGTGTTCATTCCAAAGAAAGAAGGTCCAGCAGAATTTAGAATTTATTGAACCATATAATCAATATCTCACATAAGAAAATCTTGATGAAGGTAATTTTAAAATGGTTGTAGCATTATATTGATAGGGAACAGATGCTGAATGAGGGATATTATTGCTGATGGATCTTGGCTGAAAGCAGAGAACATCATGCAGTTGACACTTGTGTTTCATGGACCATCCAAAGGCTTTATTAGACTGTGGATCAGAAAACTTTGGATAACTTTGGAAATGTTAATTTGAGAACACTTAATTTTGTTCAAGAGGAACCTGTACATAGACCAACAGACTGTCATTTGAACAGAACAAGGGGATACTGTATGGTTTAAAATCAGAAAGGGTGTTCACCAGGGTTGTATCTTTTCACCATACTTATCCAATCAGTATGCTCAGCAAATAATCTGAGATGCTTAACTATATGGAGAATAATGCAGCATCAGGATTAGAGGAAGACTAACAACCTCTGATATACAGATGACATAACTTTGCTTGCTGAAAGTGAAGATGTCTTGAAGCACTTACTGATGAAGATCAAATCTACATCCTTCAATATGAATTATACCGCAACATGAAGAGAACAACAATACTCAAAACTAGGCCAATAAGCAGCATCATGATATGTTGGAAGAGATTGAAGTTTTCAATGATATCAATTCACTTGGATCCAAAGTTAACACTCATGGAAGTAGCAGTGAAATCAAATGTGCTATTTCACTGGGCAAATATGTTTCAAAAGATCTCTTTAAAGTGATAAACATGTGAAGGAACTTTGACGACCAAAGTGCACCTAACCCAAGCCAAGGTATTTTCAATTGTCCCATATGCATGTGAAAGCTGGACAATGTTTAAGAAACACTGAAGAAGAATTGATGCTTTTGAATTGTGGTGTGGTGAAGAATACTGAAAACCCCACTGATTGCTAGAAAAAGATCAAATTTGTCCTGGAAGAAATACAGCCTGAATGCTCCTTAAAAGTGAGAATGGTGAGACTTCATTTTCCATACTTTGGTCATATTGTCAGAAGGGAGTGGTCCCTGGAGAAGGAAAACACACTTGGTGATGTAAAGGATTAGCAAAAAAGGGTAGACCAGGAAGCTCTGGTACTGTGGTGCCTAAGGCACTTGACTGTTAACCAGAAGGCTGGTGGTTCAAACCCAACAGCCCCTCTTCAGAAGGAAGGTAAGGCAATCTGCTTCTGTAGTGATACCACTTCAGAAACCCAAGGAGGGGTCGTGATGAGTTGGGTCCAACTCAATGCCAAACAACAACAATCAACAAGATGGATTGATACAGTGACTGTAACTATGGGTTCAAGCATAATAAAGATTGTGAGGATGGCACAAGATTGGACAGTGTTTCATTCTGTTGTGTATAGAGTTGTTATGCACTGGATTGCATGCAAAAGCACCTGACAACAAAAGAAAGGAGAAACCACACATTTTGGTTCTCTAGTGGTGCTCTAACAGATATACCACAAAAGGGTAGCTTTAACAAACAGGACTTTATTCTCTTACAGTTTTGGAGGCTAGAAGTCTGAGTTCAAGTGTCAGCTCTCCGGGCTTGGTGAAAGCCCCTCAAACTTGGGCTTCAGCTCTGCCTATTGCTCCTGGCCCACTGGAGCTAGAGGAATCTCTGCACTCAAGCACCCGCTGGCTACTGAGCCTAAAGAGCCCAAGGTCAACAAATAAAATGGCAAGTCTCAATATTATCAAACTACATAGCAAGCCATTAGTTCAAGTTCAGAAACAGTCTCATGATTGACAGGAAGCATGACAGACTGCTAAATGAAAAATAGGCTACACGCCGGGTTCAAGCATGCCAAAAAGCTGACCTTTCTCATACATTCTCCCTATATAATGGATGCAGACCACATCCCTAAGACAGATACTCAGCTGCTCCAGTAGATTCCACCAAGGAATTGAGTACCAATCTCATTATGGGAAATAATTACACCTTGCTGCCTAGCCACTCAAAACCAAGCCCAGCCAAACTGATACATAACCTTAACTATGACAATTCTACTCCTTGTGAACTTGGAACCTGTACGGATCATCATTGGATGGCACCTCTACAGATCTTCTTCATTGGGTAGCTCCAGTCACCAGTTCATCTGAGTGGTGACCTCAATCCCTTGGGCTGGCAAGCCCCATTCCTTCACCTCTTGGGCATGGCATCCTTGCACCCTCACTTTCGGGAAGTGGCTATGGTCCCATCTGACTGGCTCACATGTGCAAGCACCCCACACTCCATAATCAAGTTGGTGAATCTCTGATTCTTTGACACCTAGGAGGCTGTGGTGGTTCCACCCCCAAAGCCAACAGATCATAAAAAATTATGGATAACATTGCAAAGAATGGGAAATCCAGAACACTTAATTGTGATCATCAGGAACCTTCACATAGACCAAGAGGCTGTAATTCAAACAGAACAAGTGGATACTGCATGGATTAAAATAGGAAGGGAGTGTGTCAAGGTTGTATCCTTTTACCATACTTATTCAATCTAATTGCTGAGCAAATAATCTGAGAAGCTGGACTATATGAAAAAGAATAGGACATCAGGATTGGAGGAAGACTTATTAACCACCTGCTGTATGTAGATGACAGAATCTTGCTTACTTAAAGTGAAGATGACTTGAAGCACTGACTGACAAAGACTAATGAGTACAATCTGCAGTATGGATTACACTACAACATAAAGAAAATGGAGCAGTAAACAGCATCAAGATAAATGGAGAAAAGTTTGAAGTTGTCAAAGATTTCATATTACTTGGATCCACAATCAACATCAATGGGAGCAGGCATAAACA
>NW_006921773.1:3953450-3958090 GCF_000298275.1 Orycteropus afer afer | reverse complement strand
GGGTTTGAACCGCCAGCCTTCTGGTTAGCAGTCAAGTGCTTTAGCCACTATGCTACCAGAGTGTAGTGTTGGCAAAAATACTGAAAGTACCATGGACTACCAGCAGAACTAACAAATATGTCCTGGGAGAAGGGCAACCAACAGGGTCCTTGGAAGCAAGAATGGCCAGATTTTGTCTCCCCTAGTTTGGTTATGTTGTTGGAAGGGACCATTCCCTGAAGAAGGATATCCTATCATTCTTCATAATGTAAAGAGTCAGTAGGAATAGGAATTTCCCCATGGTCACTTCTCTGTGTCTAAAACTCTCTCTCTGGAATCACAGAGTCACTAACTTTAAAACTAGATGAATGCTGTGTCATTTTCTTGAGGATAATGAAATTCATTCAGTTTGGTGGCTGTGGATGGTGGCATTAGAATTTTATTTTGCTTGCCTGGAAAGGTTGTATTAATTTAAGAAATACAGATTTCATGATTAATTTTATCAGCATGCTCCAGAAAGGATACATTTGCTCAGCTTTCCCTCTTTGTGAAAACCATAAAATATCTATGTAGGATATCTAAATCCCATGGTACCATTCTTGGCAAATCTGCTTTATCACAATCCACTGGAATTTTAGAGATAATGTGTCAAATAGGCATATTTCTTCTGGCATGAGACATAGGACTTAAAATTAGATTAGTTTGGTCATGATGGCACAGTGCTCAATGTGCTCAACTGCTAATCATAAGGTCAGTGGTTTGAACCCACTAGCCACTCCATGGGAGAAAAATGGGGCACTCTGCTTCCATAAAGATTACAGCCTTGGAAACCATATAGAAGCTCTATTAGTTGCACTCAATCTGAGAGCAATGGGTATGGCTATATGGTAGAATTAGTTAACAATGCACTTGGAACAATGAATAATTCCTTAAATTCTTCATATTTACATTTTGGAAATGAGTACAGATGTTACTAAAATGAATAAATGGATATAATCCTTATTTTCTTCTTTTTTTCCCAAAATTCTTGCTTCATTTTGATTTTGAATTTGGTCATTGTCTCTTTCCTTGTCTCAAAGACTTTAGTTGTATGCTTTATTGTTACATAGTTCTCAAAAAAATTGGAACATTCTTCTACTTCAGTGTGACACATAGGATGTCTATGAAATTGTACCAGATTGATAATTTTAAACAATGTGTATATTATGCTGTTTCTGCATCATTTCAGCAATCTTATGTCATGGAATGGGACAGCCTGAATGCAGCTGCCTCCTTTCTCTCTTGCCCACAAATGAGTTGTGGGCTTAGGATCAGCTATGTTGACTTGTTTATTTGGATGGGATTTGACTGTGGATTGACTTCTTTTTCTGGACTACCTTCACCCAAAATACAACCCATAGAAGAAAGCAGTCTTTCATCCTCTTTCTCCAGTTTGTTCTGAGCAAATGCCAGCATTTTCAGGAACTACTTTGCTAAACTTGCACATTACACAGCATCTGGCCAGCCTCAGAAGTTATACCTGATTCAACAGAACAAGAGGAGTGTGTGAAGATCAGTGCCAGATTACCCATTAAGCAGGATAAGCATGGGCTTACTTGTGCTTACTACCTAATCTGTAGTGAACAATTTCACATTTTTTTCACCACATCAAAGGTTCTGCTTCTAGATATGGATGGAATCAATCTCCAATACTCTTTTATTCTTTACAAGGAACAAAAATAATGCAAAACCACAAAATTAATACAAGTTGACACATCAATACATTAAATATTAACTCTCAGATTTATGTTTCTGTCCTTAAAGTGTAAGATGGTCTTACACTTTACAGAAAAAAAAAAAAAAGAAAGGAAGAAAAAAGAAAAGAAACCAGATTTGGGGAAAAAAAAAATTCAGCAATGACGTGTCTGACAAGGGACTTATCTCTAGAATTTATAGAAAATTCTAACACCTCAACAACAAAAAGGCAAATAATCCAATTAAAAATGGGCAGAAGACATGAAAACACACTTCACCAAAGAGGATATTCAGGTGGCCAACAGACATATGAAGAAATATTCACAATCATTAGCCATTAGAGAGATGCAAATCAAAACAACAATGAGATACATCTTGCCCCAGCACTAGTAGCAAAGTTCAATAAGACAGAAAATAACAAATTCTGGTGAGGATGTGGAGAGATTGGGACTCTTATACACTGCTGGTGGGACTGTCACATGGTACAATCACTGTGGAAAGCAGTATGGCGATTTCTTAAAAAGATGGAATTAAAATACCATTTCACCCAGCCATTCCATTACTAGGTACATATGCTAAAAAAGTGAGAGCCATGACAGGAACAGACATATGCATACCCATGTTCACCGCAGAACTATTTACAATAGCCAAAAGATGGAAACAACCTAGGTGTCCATCAACTAAAGAATGGATAATCAAACTATGGTACATACACACAGTGACATACTATGCAACCCTAAAGAATAATGCAGAATCTACAAAACACCACATAACTAGGATGAATTTTGAGGACATTATGTTGAGTGAAATAAGTCAATCACAGAAGGGGAAATATTGTATTAGTGTGTTATTGTAAAAAAAAGAAAATGTCAAGAAAAGCTTTCTATATGGAAGGTAATTTTCTTTGTTGGTTACCAGGGGTGGGAGAGGAGGGGAAGGAACACTCTTAGATAGGTAGAGATAAGCATTGATTTGGGTGAAAAAAAAGCAATGTACTAAATGTGAGTGATGAACATGGTGGCATTGAGGAATAGGAAAGCATAGAGAGGTGCATGGGAGATACAGACAACAAAGATGAACCCTTTGCACATACAGTACTGTGTTGTCAGTGAGGGCAAACATGGGTATATGGGTGGATAGATGGGTGGACAGAAAAGGGAAAAAAGAAAAGAAAAAAAGAAACCAGAAAAACTTCTATTTTCAGATTTTGAGCAATAGGCTAAAGGAATGTGAATCCTGGAAAAGGTGTTCCTGACCAGAGCTTAGTCTTTCTACTTAGAAGAAATTTCTAAACTGTGCTACAGTGAGGGGAGCTGAGAAAAATGAATGGGGGAAAAAAAAAGTCATTGGCAATCTTGGTAGGTTGAAAAAACATAGATAACAATATTATAGAAAATTAAGCTATACTCCAGGAGGCAAGTACCTGAAAGTAGGCATCTCTGAAGACACAGAACACTAGTAATTTGAGTTTGGGTTTCCTGAGTTTTTGGCCATTTTCCAACCTGAACTTGTGTAGGATAAATCTCTAGGAAGCTAGAAGAAACTTTCTCAGTATTTCTTTGGAAATAATATTACCAGAGAGCTGTAAAACAACAATCAATTATGAGACACACAAATAACTTGGAATCATTTAATTTTGTTCCAGTCAGAAGAGGAGTTATTATTGTATAAATAGGGAATATAATAAAGGCATAAGAAGCAAGGACATTTACTATTTGGGCTAAATTTCTGTGAGAATAAATACTATACTACAGGAGCGCTGGTGGAGTAGTGCCTAAGACATCTGACTGCTAACTAGAAGACTGGTGGTTCAAACCAACCAGTCACTCTTCAGAAGGAAGATTGGGAAATCTACTTCTGTAGAGATACTGCCTCAGAAACCCAAGGAGGGTTCTCTATGAGTCAGAATCCACTAGACAACAATGAGTTGGTGTTTTATTTTATACCTACTATAAAATACCTTAAAATAAGTTTTAAAATATCAAGTAAATTTTGGTGCAGTGAATTACTTGGTTTGGCTTTTCTAGCCATAGTCTTTGTAACTCCCACCAAGATTACTAGGTGGGACCATAAAAATAAAGTGTGTAGAACTCTGATGTTGGGATTGGTTACTTTTGTCACTCTGCCAGGATTAAAATGAGCCCTCCTAGAGGCAAAGAGGGTACCTCACTGCCATCAAGAGAGAATAGCTGGAGGTGAAGTGGATCATGTCCTTGTACCTGAGATCTCTGCACTAGGCCTCCTCACCTGACTATCTCCCAGCAGAGAGATAGTAGCAGTGGAACTATGAGGCATAACACAGATAGGCAGGCATACCTGGCCCACAGAGGCAGAGGCCAGACCTAGGAGCCAAGGAGCCAGAAAGGTGTGTCTGAGAGCACAGCAGAGGGGATACTGTCCTGATTGAAGAAGTGTATCCTGAGCCCATTCCTGAACATCAATTATAGCCTGTTACTTCCATAACTGGAGAAGTCAGGTGTTTGCATCTGAGGATTCACCCCTGGTGCAGGCTGTAGTAAGCCAGCTCCAGGACCAACAGAATGAAGATATTTGCAGAAGGCAGGCTGGGTAAGTGAGCAGGGCTGGAGGGAGACCAGGAAATGAGCACAGCAGTGTAGAACAGCTAGGGGAGACAAACTTGTCTGTCAGTTTGTCCTACTGTGGTGGCTTAAGTGTTGTTGTGAGGTTGGAGGCTGTGTCACTGGTATTTCAAGTACCAGCAGGGTTACCTATGGTAGACAGGTTTCAGGGGAGCCTCTAAACTAAGTTAGAAGAAGGAAGAGGCCATCCACTTCTCAAATAGTTGGACCGTGAAAATGTTAAGAATAGCAGTAAAACATTGTGTGATACAATGCTGAAAGATGAACATCTCAGGTTTGAAGGCTCTCAAAATATGACTGGGGAAGAGCTGCCTCCTCAGAGTAGAG
>NW_006921773.1:3951410-3952865 GCF_000298275.1 Orycteropus afer afer | reverse complement strand
TACACATGTGGACTTTGCCAGACAGAGTACACAAGAATCAGATAGACTACAACTGTGGCAAGAGATGATGGAGAAACTAGGTATCTTCAGCCAAAACAAGGCCAGGGGCTGACTGTGGAACAGACCACCAACTGCTCATATGCAAGTTCAAGTTGAAGCTGAAGACAATTAAAAAAGTCCACAAGAGCCAAAATATGACCTTGATTATGTTCCTCCTGAATTTAGAGAACATATAAAGATCAGATTTGATGCACTGAGCACCAGTGATCAAAAACCAGAGGAATTGTGGGATGATATCAATAACATCATCCATGAAAAAAGAAAAAGGTCATTAAAAAGACAGGAAAGGAAGAAAAGATGAAAATGGATGTCAGAGGGTCTCTGAAACTTCCCCTTGAATGGAGAATAGCTAAAGCAAATGGAAAGATAAACAGGATAAAAGAGCTGAACAAAATATTGCAAAGAGCAGCTCAAGAAGGCAGTCAATTATAATGAAATATGCAAAGATCTGGAGTTAGAAAACCAAAAGGTAAGAACACACTCGGCATTTCTCAAGCTGATTGAACTAAGGAAAAATTTAAGCCTCAAATTACAATAGTGAAAGATTCCATTGGCAATAAGTTGAATGATGCAGGAAACATCAAAAGAAGATGGATGGAAGGCACAGACTCATTCTACCAAAAAAAATTGGTAGATGATCAACCATTTCAGGGGGTGACATATGGTCAAGAACCAATGGTATTGAAGGAAGAAGTTGTAGCTGCATTGAAGGAGTTGGTGAAAAATCAAGGATCTGGGAATTGATGAAATACCCATTGAGATGTTTCAATAAATTAATGCTACACTGGAGGCACTCACTCAGTGATGTCAAGAAATTTGGAAGACAGCTACCTGGCCAACTGACTGAAAGGGATCCATATTTGTACCTATTCCAAAGAAAAGTGATTCCACAGAATGTGAAAATAATCAAACAATATCGTTGATATCCCACTCAAGTAAAATCTCACTGAAGATAATTCAAAAATGGCTGCAGCAGTATATTGACAGAAAGCTTCCAGAAATGCAAGCTGGATTCAGAAGGGGATGTGGAGAGAGGGACATCATATCTAATGTCAGATGGATTTTGGCTCAAAGCAAAGAATACCAGAAAGTTATTTACTTGTGTTTTAGTTACTATACAAAGTCATTCAATAGTGTGAATAATAACAAATTGTGGATAATATTGAGAAGAGAGGGAACTGAAGAACACTTAATTGTGCTCATGAGGAACCTCCACACAGACCAGGAGCTGTCAATCAAACAGAAAAAGGAGATACTGAATGGTTTAAAATAAGGAAGGTAATGAATCAGGTTTGTGTCCTTTCACCATACTTATACAACCTATATGATGAACAAATTCTCGAGGAGCTGGACTATATGAAGAACAACATGGCATCAAGATTGAGGGACGTCCCA
>NW_006921773.1:3932386-3933630 GCF_000298275.1 Orycteropus afer afer | reverse complement strand
AATGGATATCCAAACTATGGTACACACACACAATGGAATATTATGCATTGCTAAAGAATAATGTAGAATTTGTAAAACATCGCATAACTTGGATGAACTTGGAGGACATTATGCTGAGTGAAATAAGTCAATCACAAAAAGACAAATATTGTATTAGTCTGTTGTTGTGAAAGTTAAGGAAAGGTTTATCTATGGAGGGAAATTTTCTTTGTTGGTTACCAGAGGTGGGAGTGGAGGGAAGGGAAGGCTGTTAGATAGATAGACATAAGTATTGATTTGGGTGAAGAGAAGGGCAATGTACCAAATGTGAATGACCAATATGACAGCATTGAGGATGAGAAAGACATAGAGAGGTATATGGGAGGTACAGACAACAAATATGAATCCTTTTGCACATATAGTACTGTGTTGTTAATGAAGGCAAACATGGGTATATGAATGGATAAATGGGTGGACAGACTGTATGATTAGGTATGTTTATGAAATGGGGAGCGTATCCAAGTATATATATATATAGGGTTGGCAGACAATGGTCCTATAAGTTTATGTGAATGATCAGAATTCCCAGGTGTATAGTATAGCTGACAAGGGTCAAGGCTGTGGTCACTGCATGGTCACAGCCAGCTACCCAGAGAGACGGAGGAGTTGAACCTGTGGTCGTGGGACCATAGTCGCAAGGGTCATCAAGTTCAATTGGCTTAACATACCACAAAAATCATTGTTCCACCTCCTGCCTTGGCAAGTAATGACTGGGATCTTAAAAACTAGCAAGCTGCCATGTAGAGGCAACTATGGGTCTCTCTTCATCCAGGGCAAAGAAGAATGAAGAAAACCAAAATTCATGGAAACAATTAGTCCTAGTGACTGGTACACCATCTGATCTGCAGACTATATGACTATGAGACCAGAAGAACTAGATGGTGCCCGGCTACCACTGGCTTCCACTTGAAAGGGGATCTATGTAGGAGATCCTTGATAGAGAAGGAGAACAATGTGGAGCAAAACTCAAAATCATTGGAGGAAAAAAAAAGGGGGGGGGCAAGTTTGCTGGTCTGATAGAGCTGGGTGGAACCACTGAGGCTATGGCCCCTAGCTGCCCTTCAGATCTGGAATTGAATCCACACCTGTGGTTTCCAGCCAAACAAAATACAGGCATATGCATTGATCATTTACCTCAAGTAGATACACTCCTTGGGGAGAACAATCATGGGAGAAAGAAGGGCTGCTTATGCACAGGGAGACAG
>NW_006921773.1:3914206-3931709 GCF_000298275.1 Orycteropus afer afer | reverse complement strand
GGCAAATATGTACTTAAAAGTAGAGAAAAAAGTTCAATTAATAAAAAGGAAACAGACTTTAAAAACTAATATCCTAAGAAGAAAACTTTTGTTCTCATAAAATTGGTATTAAAGAAATAAAAAGGAGAAAATTGTCCCAATTGGCGTAAACATATGTATAAAACTATTGAATTGCAATATTGAAATGGAAAACAATCTTATTTGAAAATGAACAAAATATATGGACACACACATCTCCAAATCAGAAGTACAAACCCCAATAAGCACATGAAAAGATGCATAATATTTGTTTTCATAAAGAACTTTAAATTAAAAGTAAAATAAAGCTTTTCTACCACATAAGATTTAGAATGAATAACATTAAAAAATAAATTAATTAATTAAAGAAAAAGAAGACAACACCCAATGTTGGTGAGGATATGGAGTAACTGGTACATTGCTAAAATTTGTGTATTCTGATGGGAACAGAAAATAATACAGCTACACAGGAAAACAATTTGTCTTTTTTCATAAATTTAAAATATCTTTTCCCCTACAGTTCCATTCCTAGGTATTTAACTAAAATACATGTTAATATAGATTCAAACAAAATCTTTTTTGTGAATGCTACAGGATTTTAGTTATAATTGCCAAAATCCAAAACCAACCTAATTGTACATCAATAATTGAACTGATAAACATAATATATCTACATGTGATTAAAAAAAAAATCATTGCCATCTAATGGATTCTGACTTATAGTGAGTCTATAAGTCAGAGTATAACTTCCTCAAGGGTTTTTAAGGCTGTAATCTTTATGGAAGCAGTCATCCATATTTTTCTTCTGCAGAGCAAATGGTGGGTTCAAAATACTGACCTTTGAGATAGCAGTTTAACTCTTAACTACTGTGCCACCATGAGTCCTGTGTAATGGAACACTACTTGGCAGTTTTGAGAAATAAGAACAAAAGTAAAATAAATCAAATTCAAACAAAATAAAACATTACAACTATTTTCTAGAACAAGAATGAACTGGAGAGCACTGATTTGTAAGTGGGGAAAAAAAAATGACACAAAATATCGACTAGATAATCCCACGTATGTGACATTCTAGGAAAGGCAAAAGTATATTGACTGAAAGCACATTTGTGATTGCCAGTGGCTGAAAATCAGAAGATAACAAAGGAATATTAGGAAACTTTTTGGAGTAATCAAAATATTTTATATCTTGACTCTGATAATAGTAAAAAAATTATACACATTGGTGACAATTCACAATGGTAAAATGGGTAAATATCATTGTATGTAAATTATACCTAAATAAACTGATTTAAACTTATCTCGTAAAAAGTAATATTTTCTCTGAAGTTTTGAAACTGTACCAATGTGTGTTTGAGTTTGAGTACAGACGATGACCATGGCAAATTTTCAAGTGTTTTCTTTGCATTTGCCAGTACAAGACTGGAGTGTGCATGATTCTTGCTATTGAAGTCTCTTGGTCATTTTCTTTTTATTTGTCTTACTACTTAATTTTTTGGCTTATTCTAATCAATTACAAAGAAGACAGAATAAAATAGTTCCATTTTTGTTCCTAAGATAACATTATGACATCATCCTAATGCAAAATTCTAAACAAATAAAAAGCACAGGTGCACTCATTTAAACAAATCACACACAAATACACATATGTACATTATATGTATGATTCTTTTCATGACTGAATTATTTCATGCTTTTAATTTTTTGATGATATAGGAGCTCTGTTGGGGTAGTGCCTAAGGCATTTGACTGCTAATCAGAAGGCTGCCAGTTCAAATCCACCAGCCACTCTTCAGAAAGAAAACTGGGCAATCTACTTCCATAGTGATACTGCCTCGGCAACCCAAGGAGGGGTCACTATGAGTCAGAATTGACTCAATGGCAGTTTTGTATTTGTCTTAGTATTTTTTCACTACTGGAATACAAGCTCAAAACTGAGGGTTAATACTATTTTGTTATGTGTGACGGATTTTTATAAACATTATGTGATACACATGGGTATCAAGGAGTCTTGGTGATGTAGTGGTGAAGGTATCTGGCTATTAATCAAAAGGTCAGTGGTATGAACCCACCAGCTGTTCCAAGGAACAAGATGAAGCAGTCTGCTTCTGTAAATATTTACAATTTTGGAAACCCAATTGGGGTCACTGCAAGTGGAATAGGCTCAATGACAGTGAGTTTGTTTTGGTTTTGGATACAAATGTACCAGAGGACTCTGGATGAAGGATAAGTAGAATATGGCAGGAAGAAAAAAAAAAAAAATGTTTTGTCTTATCAATATTTTATTGAATGAAACTTCTAAAAATATGGGATTACACGTAAAGGCACCCTGACTGACTGCAAATAATTGTTCGGAATTCCTAGTAGTGAAAAATATAAGTGGTACTTATTTGTACTTGTGGTCATGAAATATGTCAGGGATGTGTATTTACATTTATTTTTCCTGAAAATAACTTACTTATTTAAATATTACATAATGATGAAAAGGAGCTTTGGTAGCATAGTGCCTAAGGCACTTGACTGCTAACCAGAAGGCTGGAGGTTCAAATCCACCAGCCATTCCCCAGAAGGAAGGTTGAGCAATCTACTTCCATAGTGATACTGCCTCAGAAACCGAAGGAAGGGTTGCTATGAGTCATGTCTGACAAGATGGCACATAACAATAACAACAACAATGCTGAAAAACACACCTTCCCAATATCACAAAGGAAACCATTTATATGTATATGTGTGTATATATATACATGTATATATATAAAACCAAACCCACTGCCATCAAGTTGATTCTGATTCATAGCGACACCAATTGGGTTTCTGAGGCAGTAAATCTTTACAGCAGTAGATTGTCCTGTCTTCCTTCTGCAGAGGGGATGGTGTGTTTGAACCACCAACCTTCTGGTTACTAGTCAAATGCCTTAGGCACTGCATCACCACAGCAACAGAGCACCAGAGCTCCTATACACACACATAAACACACACACACACACACACACACACACTTACAAGTCTTATCTCATTGTAAAGAAGCCCAAAGGAAAAAAAAAAAAGTATTACAAAATCTCACCTTCAGGATGCACTACCTCATAAAACTACCTCTCACCAGTAATATGCCAGTCCTGTGGCACTAATGAAAATTCTACCAGGATGCAAGCATATTATAAATGGCACAAAAGCACACCAACAAACCCCTACACGCCAGAGTTGAAAAATGTAACTGTTATTTATATATACCTGTGGTCAGGAAAGAGGGTTTCATGTGTTGTTGTTGTTGTTGTTAGATGCCTTTGAATTGTCTCCAACTCACAGCTACCCTATGTACAGCAGAATGAAACACTGCCCAATTTGTGCCAACCTCACAATCCCTACTATACCCGAGCCCATCACTGCAGCCACTGTGTCAATCCATCTTCTTGAGGGCCTTTCCCCTCTTTCGCTGACCCTCCACTTCACCAAGCATGACATCCTTCTCCAGAGAATGGTCCCTTCTGACAACAGGACCAAAGTAGGTGAGATGAAGTCTGGCCATTCTTGCTTCCAAGGAACATTCCAGCTGCACTTCTTCCAGGACAAACTTGTTAGTTCTTTTAGCAGTCCACAGTGTTTAAAGCATTCTTCACCAACATCACAACACAAAAGCATCAATTCTTCTTTGATCTTCCTTATTCACTCTTCAGCTCTCAAATACATATGAGGTGATTGAAAATATTATGGCTTGGGTCAGGTGCATCTTAGTCTTCAGGGAGACATCTTTTTTCTTCAGCACTTGAAAGAGGTCTTTTGCAACAGATTTGCCCAATGCAGTATGTGTTTTGATGTCTTAAATATTGCTTCCATTGGTGTTGATTGTACAACTAAGCAATATGAAGTTGTTGACAACTTCAATCTTTTCTCCATCATACTTCTTGTTGGTCCAGATGTGAAGATTTTGTTTTCTTTGTATTGAAATGTAATCCATCCTGCAGACTGCAATCTTTAATTTTCATGAGAGTTTCAAGTCATTATCACTTTCAGCAAGCAAAGTTGTGTCATTTGCATATTGTAGGTTGTTAATGAGCTTTTCCCCAATCCTGATGGCACGTTCTTCATATAGTCCAGCTTCTCAGATTATTTGCTCAGCACACACATTGAAAAAGTATGGTGAAAGCATACAACCCTCACACACTTCCTTCCTGATTTTAAACCATGCAGTATCCCCTTGTTCTGTTCAAACAACAGCATCTTGATCTATGTGCAGGCTACTCTTGAGTACAATTAAGTTTTCTGGAATTCCAATTCTTCTCAATGTTATCCACAATTTGTTGTGATCCACACAATCGAGTGCCTTTGCATAGTCAATAAAATACAAGTAAACATCTTTCTGGTAGTTGCTTTTAACCAAATTCCATCTGGCATTAGCTATGATATTCCTCGTACCATATCCAATTCTGAATCCTGCTTGCATTTCTGGAAGTTCTTTGTCTACACACTGCTGCAACCATTTTTTAATTATCTTCAGTAAGATTTTATTGTATGTGATATTAATGATATTGTACAATAATTTCCAAATGCCATGGGATCACCTTTCTTTGGAATGGGTACAAATATGGATCTCTTCCAATCAGTTGGCCAAGTAGATGTCTTCCAAATCTCTTGGCATAGAAGAGTTAGTGCCTCCAGCACAGCACCTGTTTTTTGAAACATTTCAATGGGTATTCTGTAAAATCGTGGAGCCTTGTTTTTCTCCAATTCCTTCAGTGCAGCTTTGACTTCTTCCTTCAGTACCAGTGATTCTTCATCATATGTCACCTCCTGAAATGGATGATCATCTATCAGTTCTTTTTGGTATGTTGTTGTTGTTGTTTGCCGTCGAGTCGGCCCCGACTCATAGCGACCCCTCCTTGGGTTTCCGAGGCAGTATCGTATGGAATAGGATTGCCCAAACTTCCTTCCGAGGAGTGGCTGGTGGGTTTGAACCGCCAGCCTTCTGGTTAGCAGTCAAGTGCCTTAGACACTATGCTACCAGAGCTCCTTCTTTTTGGTATAGTGACTGTGTATTCCATTCATCTTCTTTTGATGTTTCCTGCATCATTCACCATATTCCCCATGGAATCTTTCACTATTGAAATTTGAGGCTTAAATTTTTTCCTCAGTTCTTTCAACTTGAGAAATGCTGAGCGTGCTCTTCCCTTCTGGTTTTCCAATTCCAAGTCTTTGCACATTTCATTATAATAATTGAATTGTGTTATCTAGCTGTTCTTTGAAATCTTCTGTTCAGCTTTTTTATCTTGTCATTTCTTCCACTGCCTTGAGTTACTCTCAGTTCGAGGGCAGGTTTCAGAGTCTCTTCTGACATCCATTTTGGTTGTTTCTTCCTTTCCTGTCTTATTTATAACTTCTTGCTTTCTTCACGATGTTCTTGATGTAATTCTACAATTCCTCTGGTTTTCGGTCATGTATGTTCAATGCATAAAATCTATTCTTTAGATGGCGTCTGAATTCCAGAGGGATATAATCAAGGTCATATTTTGGCTCTTGTGCACTTGTTTTAATTGTCATCAGTTTCAACTTGAACTTGCCTATGAGCAGTTGATGGTCTGTTCCATAATCAGCTCCTGGTCTGGTTTTGGCTGAAGATATGGAGTTTATCCATCACCTCTAGCCACAGATGTGGCTAGGCCAATTCCTACCTGATTTCTATGAACTCTGTCTGGCAAAGTCCACATACACAGCCACCATTTGTGCTGGTGAAAAATGATACTTGCAATGAGTAAATTGTTGGTTTTACAAAATTCTATCATGCAATCTCCAGCAACATTTCTATCACCAATGTCATATTTTCCAACTACTGGTGATTCTTCTTTGTTTCCAACTTTTGTATTCCAATCACCAGTGATAAGGAACACATCTTGATTGCATTTTCAGTCAATTTCAGACTGAAGAATTTGGTTAAAATCTTCAATATCCTCATCTTTGGCTTTGGTGGTTAGTGCGTAAATTTGGATAATAGTAGTATTAATTGGTCTTCCTTGTAGGCATATTGATATTATCCTATCACTGACAGCATTATACTTCAGGATAGCTCTTGAAACATTCTTTGTGATGATGAATGCCACATCATTCCTCTTCAATTTGTCATTCCCAGCATAGTAGATCATATGGTTGTCTGATTCAAACTGGCCAATACCAGTCCATTTCAGTTCACTAATGTCTAGGATATCAATCTTTATGCATTCCATTTCACTTTTGACAACTTCCCATTTTCCTAGATTCATACTTTGTACATCCCATGTTCCAGTTATTAATGGATGTTTTCAGCTGTTTCTTCTTATCTTGAGATGTGCCACATCAGCACTGGGGGTCCTTAAAGCTTTATTCTATGCACATCATTATGTTTGGTGCTATTTTGAGGAGGCAGATCTTCTCCAGTCATATTTTGTGGGCCTTCACACCTGAGGGGCTCACCTTCCAGCACTATATTGCACAGTGTTTCACTGCTCTTCTTAAAGTTTTCATTGGCCAGTTCTTTGAGAAGTGGATGGCCTCCTCATTCTTCTGAGTCTGTCTTAGTCTAGAGGCTCCTCTGAGACCTGTCCACCATGAGTAACCCTGCTCACATTAGAAGCATTGGTGGCATAGCCTCCAGGCTCACAAAAACACTCAAGCAATCACAGTAGGACAAACTGACCAAAATTTTTGCCCATCCTAGCTGTTCTACACTGCTCTGCTCATTTCCTGTTCTCCCCCACACTGCTTGTTTATACAGCCTACCCCAGGAGCAAACACCCACATTCCATTTTCCCAGGGCTGGCTTACTGTGGCCCCTGGCCCTGGGAGGGGGGATGGGTGGCTCCAAATCCACGTACCACACAAACAAACATCCACCCTAGGCTGGTCCTGGGGCTGGCTTACAACAGCCTGTGTCCTGGGGGAATGCATGTGTGTGTGTGTGTGTGTGTGTACCAATACACATATATGTCTCTGTGTGTATGTATTTTATATGTATATTTTTACTTACTTATGTATTATAATTATATTAATATATCTCCATTAAACATTGGTAGTTTAAATCAGCAGAGCAAACAGCCAACTAAGCAACCAACCACTTCCCATCAAGTTAATTCTGACTCATGGAGATCCCATTGTGTAACAGTCGAAATGTGCTAGTTTGTTTTGGGAGTGTACCATTAGACCTTTCTTCTAAGGCCTCGATGCAGAATCAAAAGTCCAATCTTTCCATTAGCTGCTGAACATATTAAGTGTTTGTCCACACAAGGTTTAAAGAATATAAAAAGAAAACATCACAAAAACAGGTTTATTCCAGAATTGTGGTGGGAACTCAATAAAATAAGAATTATAATTTATATGTTTTTTCTTAAATTTTGGTTTTGGTCATTTTTATCAACATACACATCATCATTACTCGAGAAAGGATGATCAACAACTTCCAAATTAATATATGACAGATGCACTGTTGCTGTTATCGTGTTGTGCTATGAGTCAGGTCTGACTCATAGCAACCACACACACAACAGAATGAAACACTGGCTTATCCTGGGCCATCCTCATAATCTTTACTATGGTAGACCTCATCATTGTAGCCACTGTGTAGTCCATCTTGTTGAGAGTTTTCCCTTTTTTAGCTGACCTTACATTCTGGTGGCATAGTGTGTAAGGCATTTGACTGCTTACCCGAAGGCTGGCCATTCAAACCCACTAGCTGTTACTTGCTATTCAGAAGGAATCCATATACATAGAGATACTGGATCAGAAACCAAAGGAAGGGTCACTATGAGTCAAATTGACTCCATGGTAGTGACTTTGGTTTAGTTTGGTTACACTTTACCAAGCATGATATCTTTCTCCAGGGAATAGTCCCTTCTGACGACATGACCAAAGTAGATGAGACCAAGTCTGGCCATTCTCACTTCCAAGGAACATCTGGGCTGCACTTATCCAGGGTGGATTTGTTTGTTCTTCTGGCAGTTCGTGTTTTTTTTCAGTATTCTTTGATAACACTGTAATTCAAAGGCACCAACTCTTCTCAGTCTTCCTTATTCATTGAGCAGTTTCTCATGATGTGAGGTGACTGAAAATATTATGGCTTGGGTTAGGTGCACATTAGTCTTCGAAGTGACATCTTTGTGTCTTAACACTTAAAAAAGGTTTTTGCAGATTTGCCCAGTGAAATCAGACACCTTATATATCGAATGCTTTTTCCATGCATACTGATTGTGGATCCAAACAAAATTAAATCTTCAACAGCTTCAATCTTTTCTCCATTTATCGTGATAGTGCTTATTCATCCAGTTGTGAGGATTTTTGTTTTCTTTATGTTGAGCTGTAATTCATACTGCAGACTGTAGTCTGTAATGTTCATCAGTAAGTTCTCCAAGTCATCTTCAGTTCCAGGAAAACAAGGTTGTGTCTGCATATTGAAGGTTGTTATAAATATTCCTCCTATTCTGGTGTTGCATTCTTCTTTATACAGTCCAGTTTCTCAGATTATTTGCTCAGCAAACAGATTGAATAAGTATGGTGAAAGATACAACCCTGATGGACAGCCTTCCTGGTTTTAAACCTTACAGTACCTATTTGTTCTGTTCGAATCACAGCCTCTTGGTCTTTGTACAGGTTTCTCATGAGCACAATTAAGTGTTCTGGAATTCCCATTCTTCCTAATGTTATTCATAATTTGTTATGATCCACACAGTCAAATGTCTTTGCATAGTCAAAGAAACACAGGTTAACATCTTCTTGGTATTTGTTTGCAGCCATGATCCATCTGACATTAGCAATGATATCCCTTGTCCCAGGTCCTCTTCTAAATCCAGTTTGAATTTCTGAAAGTTCCCTGTCAATATAATGCTGTAACCACTTTTAAATTATCTTCAGCAATATGTTACTTGTGTGTGAAATTAGTGATATTGTTTCATAATTTCCACATTTTATTGGATAATGTTTCTTTGGAATTGACACAAATCTGGATCTCTTCCAGTCACTTGCCCAGGCAGCTATCTTCCAAATCTCTTGGCATAAATGTGTAAGCACCTCTAGCATTATCTTTGTTTGTTTAAACAACTCATTGTGTATTCTGTCAGTTCCTGGAGCCTTGTTTTTAGCCATTTACTTAAGTGCAGCTTAGACTTCTTTCAATATCACTGGTTCTTAATCATATGCTAACTTCTGAAATAGTTAAAACATCAACCAGTTCTTTTTGGCACAGTGAACTGTGTATTCCTTCCATCTTGTTTTGATCCTTCCTGCATCATTCAATGTTTTGCCCACAGAATCATTCAATATTGCAACTTGTGGCTTTAAATTTTTCCTCAATTCTTTCAGCTTGAGAAATGCTAAATGTGTTCTTCCCTTTTTATTTTCTAACTCCAGGTCTTTGCACATGTAATTATTATACTTTGTCTTCTTCAGCCACCTTTTGAAATCTTCTGTTCATTTCTTTTATTTTAGTATTTCTTCCATTTGCTTGAGCTACTCTCTGTTCAAGAGCAGTTTTCAGTTTCTTCTGACATCCATTTTTATTTTTCTTCCTTTCCTTCCTTTTTAATGACCATTTCCATTCTTCATGTATGATATTTTTGATGTCTTCCCACAACTAGTGTGGTCTACAATCATCAGTGTTTAATGCATCAAATCTATTTTTCAGATGATCTCTACACTCAGGTGGATAATACCCAAGGTCATGTTTTGGCTCTCATGTACTTGTTTTAATTTTCTTCAGTTCCAACATGAAATTGCATACAAGCAATATATGGTCTTTTCCACAGTCAACTCTTGCCCTGGTTTGGACTGAAGATATTGAGTTTCTCCATCAGCTCTTTCCACAGATGTAGTTGATATCATTCCTATGTATTCTATCTAGTGAGGTCCACGTGTAGAGCTGTGGTATGTGTTGTTGAAAAAAGTATTGGCAACGAATAAGCCATTGGTCTTCCAAAATTCTATCATGTGATCTCCAGCATCATTTCTATTACCAAGGCTGTATTTGCCAATTATGTAGGATTCTTTGTTTCTAACTTTTGCATTTCAATCACCAGTAATCATCAATATATCTTGATTGCTTGTTTGGTCAATTTCAGACTGTAGAAGTTGGTAAAAATCTTCAATTTTCTCATCTTTGGCTTTGGTGGTTGTTGCATAAAATGCATAATAGTAGTACTGTCTGTTCTTTCTTGTAGGTGTATGGATACTATCCTATTATGGACAGCATTGTACTTTAGCATAGATTTTGAAGCATTCTTTTTGACAATAAATGCAGTGCCATTCTTCTTCAATTTGTAATTCTTGGCGTAGTAGACCATATGATTGTCTGATTCAAAATGACTAATAGCAATATTTCAGCTCACTAATGCCTAGGTTATTGATCTCTGTTTGTTCTGTAGCATTTTTGACAACTTCCTATTTTCTTAGATTCTTGCTTCATGTTCTGATTATTAATAATTTTTGCAGCTGTTTCTTCCCATTATGAGTCATGCTAAAAACATGCTACATAGGTACTAGTTGTCAGAAAAGAAAAATTGAAATACTGACAACATGATTGGCACTTAGTATTTTTAATCAGATCTATTGAGATATATCTTATGTGCCATTAAATTATCAAAATTTAATTGTACAAGTCAAATGAGTTTTAATGAATGTGTGGAGGACTTTAAAAAACCCTAGTGCAATGATATAGAACAATTCCTTTGCATCAGAAAGTTTATGCCTCTTTATAGTTAATTTCTTCATATCCTAAGAACCTCCAATTTTCTTTATTTGGTTGGACTTTTGCTTTTGTATAATTTGAAATTAATGAAATCATATTACTTTTTGTTTCTGGTTTCCTTCATTTGGAAAAACATGAAATTCATAAATGTTCCATTATCAGTAGTTTTTCTTTAATGTTGTGTAATAACTTCATATTAAATATTGAAATAATTTAGTGTATGTTTTAAATTTTTTTCTGTCATTATTATTATTATTATTTTGCTATTCTAAAATCTGCACTCCTCCTCCTCTCTCATTTTCGTTCTCTCACTCTCTGACTTTCTCTTTCTCTGTGATCAGATTTATCAGTTTCTTTAATCTTATCAAAGAATCAGCTTTTGATATCACTGATATTTTTATTGTTTCTGGTTTTTTTTTCATTTCCACTATTAAAAATTTTCTTTCTTTTCCCTACTTTACAGTTAATTGTCCATTTTCTTAAAGTGAAAATATTGATAAATAAGTTGAGAAAATTTTCCTTTTTAAAAGTAAATATATGTTGCAGTAAATTTTCCTCTAAGCTCTGTTATATGCATGTGCTGTGTTTTAATTTTTATTTAGTTAAAATGATTTTCTCAGTTTCTTTCCTCCTTATTCATTAATTCATAGATTACTAGGGATTACCTTAGTTGATTTTTAAAATCTTGCTTTATTTTGCAGTTTTATTCTCAAAAACAATTTTTAGTTTAATTTCATTTTGGTCAGAGAGTATTCTTTATATAATTTTTATCCTTAAATTTATTGATGCTTGTTTTGTGGCCTAAACTGCAGTATATATTCATTATTCCTTTGAAAATAATGTGTGTTATAATGTTTTTGTTTGGATTCTCTAAACTCTATTCTTATTCTAGTTGATCTATCAAATATCAAAAAAAGGTGGGTTAAAATTCACAACTCTAATTGTGAATCAGTGTACTTCTTTGAGTCCATTCAGTTTTGTTTAACATAACTGGAAGCTCTGTTTGTAGGTACGTATAAACCTGAACCTCCTATCACCACATTATTGCTTTATCTTTACCATAGTTTCTTCTCTTCCCTGTTTATACTTCCGTTCTAAAACATGTATTTTTTTTCCTAATATCAACATGTCTACATAACTCCAATATTATTTTAATTAACTTTTACATGGTATATATTTTTCTATCATTTGATTTTTAACTTTTCCATGTCTTCATATTTAAGGTAGTTTTGTCTTATACAGCATTTATTAGGTTGGATTGTTTTTGTTTCTGATACTTTCTGCTTTTAATTGGAGTGATTATATTGTTTGTTATTGAAATGAATACTGTTGAACTTTGTTATGGGACACAGTTGTTATTTTTTATCAGATTACTTTTTTCAATGCTTATTATTAAACTGTATTTCAAACATCCAGAGCGGACTTTGTTCTGGCTAATTTATTCACACTACTAAGGACCCTTTGGGAGCTCTGGTAGTGTATTGCCTAAGGCACTTGACTGCTAACCAGAAGGCTGGCAGTTCAAACACACCAGCCACACCTCAGAAGAAAGATGGGGCAATCTACGTCTGTAGTGATACTGCCTCAGAAACTCAAGGAGGGGTCGCTATGAGTCAGGTCCGACTTGATGGCACATAACAACAACAACAACAAGGACCTTTTAAGTATTCTCTACTATTCCCCATATATTCTAAATTCTGTCTCCTCTGCAACATAGAAACTCTGTCTTTTTCCATCCTATGTGAGTTACAGGACATTACTGCTGACTGAGTTTTAATGGTTCTACCTTTGGCTGGAATAGTCAGTACTCACACAAACACTTGAGAGGATCCTTCTGAGGATGTTTGCATTTTTTCTCTGTATGTCTTTTCTAAGATATGTTGGCCTAAAATTCCAGCTGGCTCTCTAGAATTTGAATTATTTTTCTTCTACTCAGAGAGGTCTTCAGATTCATTTGAGGTTCTTACTCTCTATGCTGCAGACTGGAAATTGCTTTAGGCAGTAATTTGAGGAAATTGGGAGCCATCTAGGAACTCTGGTGGTACAGTGACTAAGACTTTTGGGTGCTAACCAAAAGGTCAGGGATTTTAAAACACCAGCCTCTCTGTGGGAGAAAGAGGAGGTAGTCTGCTTGTATAATGATTTACAGCCTTGGAAACTTTATGGGGGCAGTTCTACTCCATCCTACAAGGTTGCAATGAGTCAGAATTGACTTGATGGCAGTGGGTTTTGTTTTGGTTTTGATGAGTCACCTTGCTTGCCTCCCTTCTTTTAAGAATTACAGTCATAGACTGCCTATGTTGCCCAATGACTGAAAACACAATTAATTTTTCAGTTGTGTAGAATAGGAGGTTAAATATGATTCCCAGTACTCTATCAGGAGCTCTGGTGGCATAGTGACTAAGGCATTTGACTGCTAACCAGAAGGTTGGTGATTCAAATCCACCAGCCACTCCTCGGAAGCAAGATAAGGCAATCTACTTCTGTAGTGATACAGCCTCGGAAACCCAAGGAGGTAGCATAATTCCTAAGGCACTTACAGCTAACCAGAAGGGTAGAGGTTCAAAACCACCAGCCACTCCTCAGAAAGAAGGTTGGGCAATCTACTTCCGTAGTGATACTGCCTCAGAAACCCAAGGAGGGGTCACTATGAGTCAGTGCCAACTCGACAGCATAAAACAACAACAACAGTACTCTATCATGACTTGAAGTGGAATTTGAGTCTTAGTATTTTAGTGAACAAATTATTGACCTCTCTCTAGGCTGATTAATCAAGACTCTTTAGAATTTTTTTTTCTTTTTTTTTTTATCCTAATTTCTGAAGACCATGGCTCTTATCCTCTTCCCTAAATATCACGAGCACCTTCACTTAATGATACAAGATATTCTATTAATGAGTGATTCTTGGATATTCCTTTAGTTTGGATGTACATACAAAAGTAACTATGTAATTTTGGTGTATTGTTAAAAAAAAAAAAGCAGGATGTAAAAGACACTCAGTGACTAATTGTTCCATTCTCCTCAATCATATCTATCCTTTGTTGAAGAGTTGAATAATGGAAAATCCTTATTTCTAATACTCCTACAACATAGGTCAATAATGTAACACCAGATAACTAATGCCAGATACTAGGGAGACATTTAAGAAAATCTATTATTATTTATCATCAAATCTTTTAGATAAATGGGTATAATTTACATAATAAGAACATCGAAACTTCAGTTCAACTTTCTACTAGAGAAAGAAACACTAAAGGCATGACAAAAAAAAAAAAAAAAAAAAAACCTCACTGATGTCGAATTGGATCTGACACATAGTGACCCCTCCTTGCATTTCTGAGGTGGTATCACTACAGTTGTAGATTGTTCAACCTTCCTTCTGAGGAGTGGCTGGTGGATTTGAACTGCCAGCCTTCTGGTTAGCAGTCAAGTACCTTAGGCACTATACAAACATATTCCCTAAAGCCATACCAATGGAATTCATAAATATGAGGTAATAGGAAATGTACATGACTTAAAAGAAATACTATAATATAATTGTACTGAAAAATATGGACCTTGATTTAATGGAAGAGCATAGTAACTTTTGGGGTAAGAATTGTAAAGCATATAAAAGTTTTATCTCCATAAGTTTCCCTACACTTACCTTTTCAGTGAAAATTCAATGAGGTTTTTTTTTTTTTTTTTGTCATTTTACAAAGAATTGTAAACTTTATTTGGATAAATAAAGGGCTCAGAATAGATTGAAAGGCATTAAGGAAGGAGCAACCAATAAGGAAGTCTGTAAGGATATATTAGAATAAATTGAAATATTCAGTAAACTTAAAAGAATATTTCTACTAGAAATTCCAGAAACTGAGCCAAATATCTAACCATGATATGTAGCAATTCAAAGTAGGGAGAATCAAATTATTCAACTATACTCAATGGAAACTGAGTAATCATTTGTGGGCAAATGAAGATGACTTACTCATGTCATATGTGTTACTTTCACAAAGCTGCTGAAGCAAATTACTAAACACTCTGTGGCTTAAAACAATAGAAATTCACTCATGGTTCAAAAGACCAGAAGTCTGAAGCCAAGGAGTCACTAGCCCTACGCTCACTCTAATGTTTCTAAAGAAGAATCCTTCCTTGCCTTTTCCAGTTCTTGATGACATCAGATTTTTCTTGGTTTGTGGAAGCATAACTCCAATTTCTGCTTCAGTCTTCACAGAGCTTTTTCTCAGTTTGTCTCTGTGTGCCCTTTCCTTTTTGTGTAATTGGACTACTCATTGGATTTATAACCCAGCGTGATATAATATTGAAACTCTTAACTGATTGCATCTGCAAGTATCCTCTTTCCAAATATGGTTCTATTCTGTGGTTGGGTGGCCATGAATTTTTAGAGGACACCACAGTTGAAATTACAATTTTTTTTTTTTTTTTTTTTTAATACAGGCATTTTTTGGAAAAGGAATAGAGATCTAATCAAGTTAACTCAAATAGAGGGAGTCCATATATAAGTAAAAGTGCAATATCAGAAAATATAAAGGGTATGATATAAACAGAAAACAATCAAAAGATGATAAAAAAGTAACACAATATTGTTGAAACTAGATTAATATGTTATTCGTGCTATATTGCTAAAATTGTGAAATATGATAACTTCTTGATATTTAATTTACATTCTAAGGACACAATTATGCAGATAAGAAGTTATTACAGCAAATGTTTTGCTAAATACTTTTACAATATCAATAAACATAAAAGCAGATAAAAATGCCTGAAAGGGCCTACATAAATTAGCTCATATCCATATAAATGTATTAGGTATACTGGTGTTGCTTACACAAAAATATCTCACATAGGTTATTTTAAATATATGAATTTATTGCCTCAGTTTTGGAGTCTAGTAATCTGATTTCTGGCATCAATAAGGCTATAATCTTTCTGTTCTAAGAGAAGGTCATTCTTTCTCTTTTTCAGCTATTGATTAAAAAATGAAAAAAAAAAAAAAAAATCCTAAACCCATTGCCATAGAGTTGATCCCAGTTCATAGTGATGCATTAGAACAGAGTATAACTATCTCCTATGGTTTCAAAGGCTGTAAATCTTTATGCAAGCAGACTGCTTTATCTTTCTTCTGATAGCACTGGATATTTCTTAACTTGTAGACATGTCTTCACTTGGCATTTTCCTTCACTGTAACTATGTCTGTTTTCCCTTTTTATAATACACAACTCAAAGAGGTTACGTTTAGTACCCACTCTAATTTAGTATGCCCTAATTAACATAACAAAAATGCTTTTTTCTAACAAGGTTACATTCATAATACATGTTTTAATACTTCAACATCTTTTATGGGGACACAATACAAGATATTGACTGAAAACATATATATGATACATTTATATTAAAGAGCAGACTAAAAGGAATAAATACAGCTCTTTTTTTTTACATGCTAGAACAATAAATGTAATTTAAGACTTTTCTTTTCCATGAAACATAAATCTTAGATTTGAGTAGTGAGAGTCCGTTCTTCAACAATGTTTAATTTCAATGTAAATGATCTGGCCAGGCATTCCTATAAATATTGATATTCATATTGTATTTTCTTTCTCTTCAATTGATTAGTCTTTAATTTTTGCAGCAGACAAGGGAAGCTTGGAAGAAAGTGAGCCAAGGCAGCAACTTTGGATTCAATGAGGGAGACCAGGAAATAAGTGGAGTGGTTTGGAACAGCTAAGGGAGATGAACTTGTCTGTCAGTTTGTCATACTGTTGTAGTTGCTAAGTCAGACTCAGAAGAAGGAAGAGACCATCCACTTCTCAAAGAATTGGTCAGTGAAAACTGAATAGCAGTGAAACATTGTCTATTTTATACTGGAAAATTTTATGAAAAACCCTGAAATATTGTCCAATATAGTGCTAGAAAATGAGTTCCTCAGGTCAGAAGGCACTCAAAAAATGACTGGGGAAAAGCTGCCTCCTCAGAGTAGAGCAGACTTTAATGGTGTGGATAGAGTAAACTTTAAGGACCTCTGTTTGCAGATGTGGCATGAGTCAAGATGAGAAGAAACAGCTACAAACATACATTAATGATTGGAACATGGAATGTACGAAATATGAATCTAGAAAAATTGGAAGTTGTCAAAAATGAAATGGAACACATAAGGATTAATATCCTAGGCATTACTGAGCTGAAATGGACTGTTTTTGGACATTTTGAATCAGACAGCCATATGATCTACTATGCTGGGAATGACAACTTGAAGAGGAACAGCCTAGCATTCATCATCAGAAAGAATGTACCAAGATCTACCCTAAATTATGATCTTAAAAGCTAGCAAACTGCCATCTAGATGCAATGATGGGTCTCTCCTTGTCCAGAGCAAAGAAAAATGAATAAAACTAAAATTCATGAAAATAATTAGTCCTAGCAACTGGCACACCATCCGATCTGCAGCCTATATGACTATGAGATCAGAAGAACTAGATGGTGCCTGGCTACCACTATCATCCACTTGGAAGGGGATCTATGTAGGAGATCCTTGATAGAGAGGGAGAACAATGTGGAACAAAACTCAAAATAATTTTGGGAAAAAAAAAGGGGGGACCAGTTTTGCTGGTCTGATAGAGCCTGGTGGAACCACTGAGACTATGGCCCTTAACTGCACTTCAGGTCTGGAATTGAACCCACACCTGTCGTTTCCAGCCAAACAAAAGACAAGCATATGAGTTGAACATTTATCTGAAGTGGATACTTTCCTTGGAGAGAACAATAATGGGAGAAAGAAGGGCTGCT
>NW_006921773.1:3907731-3913181 GCF_000298275.1 Orycteropus afer afer | reverse complement strand
TTTTTCAGGAGGGGGCATAATATTAAGAACCCATGGTATTGGTGGGAAAAGTCGAAACTGCATTGAAGGAATTGGCAAAAAAAAAAAAAAAAAAAAATACAAGCCTCCAGGAATTGACGGAATACCCATCAAGATGTTTCAACATACAGGCGCTGTGCTGGTGGCACTCACTTTGTTATGCCAAGAGATTTGGAAGAGAGTTACCTGGACAACTGACTGGAAAAAATCCATATTTGTGCTCATTCCAAAGAAAGGTGATCCCACAGAATGTGGAAATTATTGAACAGTATCATTAATATCACATGCAAGTAAAATCTTACTGAAGATAAATGAGAAAGGGTTGCAGCAATATATTGACAGAAAGCTTCCAGAAATGCAAGCTGGGTTCAGAAGAGGACATAGTTTTAGAGATGCCATTGCTGATGTCAGATGAATCTTGGCTCAAAACAAAGAATACCAGAAAGATGTTTACTTGTGTTTTATTGACTATGCAAAAGCATTCAATTGTGTGGATAATATCAAAGTATGGATAATATTGAGAAGAATGAGAATTCCAGAACACTTAATTGTACTCTTGAGCAACCTGTACATAGACCAGGAGGCTGTTGTTTGAACAAAGCAAGGATATACTTCATGGTTTAAAAACAAGAAGAGAGTGCATCAGAGTTATATCATTTCACCATACTTTTTCAATCAGTATGCTGAGCAAATAATCCATGAAGCTGGACTAAATGAAGAAGAACGTGGCATCAGAATTGGAGGAAGACTCCTTAAAAATCTGCAATATGCACATAACACAACTCTGCTGAAAGTGAGGGTGACTTGAAGCACTTACTGATGAAGTTTGAAGAATACAATCTGCACTATGGAATGGATTACACCTCAATATAAAGAAAATAAAAATCCTCATGACCAGTAAGTAGCTTCACTATAAACGAAGAAAAGATTGAAGTTGTCAAAGACTTCATATTATTTGATCCTACAATCAACACCAATGGAAGCAGCAGTCAAGACATTGAAAGACATATTGCATTGGGCAAATCTGCTATAAAAGACTTCTTTAAAGTGCTGAACAGCCAAGATGTCTCCTTGAAGAAGAAGGTGCGCCCAACCCAAGCAATGGTATTTTCCATCACCTCATATGCATGTGAGAACTGGACAATGAATAGGCAAGACTGAAGAAGAATTGATGCTTTTGAGTTGTGGTATTAGCAAAGAGTACTGAAAATACCATGGACTGCTAAAAGAACTAACAAGTCTGTCCTGGAAGAAGTGCATCTGGAATGCAACTCGGGAGAGAGAATGGCCAGACTTCATCTCACCTATTTTGGTCATGTTGCCAGAAGGAACATATTCTCTGGAGAAGGATATCATGCTTGGTGAAGTGGACGGTCAAAGAAAAAGGGGCAGGCCCTCAACAAGGTGAATTGACACAATGACTAAAAGTTTGGGCACAAGATGGGGAAGTGTTTCATTCTGTTGTACATAAGGTCACTATGAGTCAGAGATGACTCAATGGCACCTAACAACAACAGCCTTTAACTATTTCTTAGATTTTTCAAGATATATTTTACAAAATAATTTTGTATCTTTTTTAAAAACAAAATACACAGTTGAGGTTTTAAAAACACATATGCATATCTGGGAAATTATGTTACAACAGACAATGGAAAAAAGCATAGATAAAGGAACTTTGTGTACTGTGGGAAAAACTCTATGGGATGGAGGTGCTGTTATGCTTACCCAGCCTTAACAGTTACCTGGAGAGTAACATATTAGTGGTACATCTAGGTACATTTTAATGGCTTTTGTTGGTGTCCATTGTGGATATAGCCTATTAGTAGAGTTTGTCTGAGCTAAGGAGAGAAAAACTATAGATTTTATATATATATATATATACACAAAGCCAACACTGGAACCTCAGTAACCGTGCTGTGAGTTGAGATCAGGAGACCTAACTGTGAAGTGTTGAGATCAGGAGAAAAAAAAAGGAATTCCTGCATGTCGTTTATAGTGAAGAAGTAAATACCATTTTTGAGCAGAATGAACTCAATGCCTTAAAAGAACATGGCATAAGAAGAAAATGAGAATTTACCCTGGAGCACAGCACCTGTGATATCTGGCCCCAAAGTGGAATGGAGGAGAGATGGCAGTTCCTGAGCAGGATAGCATCTGTTGTGAGGATTGAATTCCAAGCACAAAGAACTGTGTGTTGGGTACCAGTAGCGCTATTTTTCTCAGTTTTGGGATAATGCAGATTTTATTTGTGTAGCTTATATATATTGCAAAATTTTAATTTATAGCTGTGATTATTTTCAAATATTTATTTATTTATTTATAGCTATAGATATGATTTTACATGAAAAATTATATATTCTGTTAATGATTTTAAAAGAATCAGCTACACAAACATGCCATTAAAATTTGATAAGCATTTTTTTAAAAATGTGAAATATTATTACACTAATTCAGCAGTAGCAGCTCAACTCTTAATAGTAAGAACATGTTTATAATTCCCCACAAGATTAAAAAAGAAACAACAGGCCAATATAATTAAGGAGAAATTTTTTGGAGCCCGAATACTAGCAAAAAGGCCCTGGGACTCCAAAATAAAGGGCACAGGAATAGAAGACATTTTTGGAAATAATGAGAAAGTAAAATGTGTAGTCTGTTTTTTTTCTTCAAAATTTGTTCAAAATATCATCTTAGGGGACAGGTACATGAGGGATAGATTTCTTTCTCTGTCATATCCTGTGTACTTTCTTCAAAATTACTTTTTCAAATTCTGTTTCTTTGTTTGTAAAATGAATAGTAATACCTATCTCATTGCATTGATATAAACACTATATGAGAAAAAGTACAAATACCAGTTACCTCAGTGTGCCACAGATAATTCTCAAGATGGGAACTCTGACTAATATGTAAGCACTTTAAATACTAATTAATAAAGTTATTAATAACAAAAATTATACTACTACCTTGATAAAATACATTCCAATAATTTTTTGATTTCCTAACGAAGTATCTCCTCTTAATTTCTTATGCCACAAGAAGTTAAGAAACCTCTTGGATGTTTAATTAAGAATCCCCAATATCCTCATTATAATTACAGAAAGCCCAGACTCTGTTAACAAGCTGTATGCAGAACACGTTTCATAAACCCAGTTCTAAATGGGGGTAGACACAGGGGTCCCTGAAGGCAGTTACCAATCATCAGACTACTAAGTGGAATAACCTCAGAAATGCATTAGAAGCTTTGATCAAACATAAAGAGCTCTTGTTAAACAGCCTTAATGAAAGAACTCATTAACAGTGGATAGGGATGTGTGTGTGTTTGTGTGTGTGTGTGTGTGTGTGTGTGTGTGTGAATGAGATCATCCTCATCACTTCCAAAGTAAGGAAGAGTTGAGTATTTCGTTGTGTATTTATTATGTTTACAGACAGCCTTATCTCTGGCTTTGAATGAAGTTAGATAGCTATTTTTTTTTTGTCTTTCAACCTTATGATTAAGTAGTTGTTATTAATTTTTTTTAACATTTTATTGATTCATAATTAAAAGATACTGCTTATTTGCAGGTTTACTAAGAAGTAGAACTTGTCACATCAATTGGACATTTTTTATTATGTTTTTGGAAGTACTAAGGATTCATCATTGAGGTTTAGATTGCAGAATTAAAATTCTGAATCTCATCTTGGCTCAACCATGTAAGCAGAATAAAAACAATCACAAACATTTTCTTTATTATTAGCTGAGTTTAAATAAAAATTGCTTAGTATACTAAAATCCCATAAAAACTTTCTTAGATTAGTTGTAGGCATAAAGAAAGTTAACTACTTTCTTGACACCTTTAGCTTCCATCCTACTCTGGACAGTCAGAACTGTGGCTCTTAAACCTTGATTAATATCATCAATGTTTGTTTTAGAATACTACAACACAGATTTACCTCAAAACAGTATGAGAATTTGTTGGAGTGATGATAACTGAAGTACTTTGCTTTAGCTTTTAATATACAGGTGGCTAGAAAAATTACAAAAGATAAACTCTTTTCTAAAAATGTGCAAGAAAATATTAAGGTAGAGAAGGGGAAATTTGTTGATGTGGCACCAGTCAATTGAGGAGAAATAGCTACAAACATCGATTAATAATTAGAACATGGAATGTACAAATTTAGACTCTAGGAAAATTGGAAGTTATCAAAAATGAAATGGAATGCATAAAGATTGATATCCTAGGCATTAGTGAGCTGAAATGGACTTGTTTTGGCCATTTTTAATCAGACAACCATATGATCTACTATGCCAGGAATGACAGTTTAAAGAGGAATGGCGTGGCACTCATCATCAAAAAGGATGTTTCAAGATCTACCCTGAAGTACAAAGCTGTCAGTGATAGGATAATATCCATATGCCTACAAGGAAGACCAGTTATACAACTATTATTCAAATTTATGCCCCAACCACCAAAGCCAAAGATGAGGAAATTGAAGATTTTTATCAACTCTTGCAGTCTGAAGTTGACAGAACATGAAATCAGGATGTGTTAATTATCACTGATGACTAGAATGCAAAAGTTGGAAACAAAGAAGAATCAATAGTCATTGGAAAATTTGGCCTTGGTGACAGAAATAATGGTGGAACTCACATGACAGAATTTTGCAAAACCAACGACTTGTTCATTGCAAACAACTTTTCAATAAATGGTGGCTGTACACATGGACTTCACCAGATGGAACACACAAGAATCAGATATATTACATCTGTGGCAAGAGGCAATGTCGAAGCTCAATATCTTCAGCCAAAAGCAGGCCAGGAGCTGATTGTAGCAGACCATCAACTGCTCATATGCAAGTTCAACTTGAAGTTAAATACAATTAAAACAAGTCAACGAGAGCCAAAATATGATCTAGAATATATCCCTTTGGAATTTAGAGACCATCTAAAGAAAAGATTCAATTCATTGAACACCAATGACCGGAAACCAGATGAATTGTGGGATGACATCAAGTGATCTCTTGAAGAAGCAAGAGGTCACTAAAAAGACAACACAAGAAGAAAAGACCAAAATGGATGACAGAAGAGACTTGAAAGTTGCCCTTGAGCAGAGAGTAGCTAAAGCAAATGGAAGAAATGACAAGATTAAAAAGCTAAACAGAAGATTTCAAAGAGCAGCTCAAGAAGACAAAGCCAATTACTAAAATGAAATGTGCAAAGACCTGAAGTTTGAAAACCAAAAGGGAAGAACACGCTCAACCTTTTTCAAGCTGAAAGAATTGAGGGAAAAATTTAAGCCTCAAGTTGCAATATTGAAAGATTCTAAGGGCAAAACATTGAATGATGCAGGGAACATCAAAAGAAGATGGAAGGAATACACAGTCACTGTACCAAACAGAACTGCTAGATCTTCATCCATTTCAGGATATGGCATATGATCTAGAACCAATGGTACTGA
>NW_006921773.1:3904252-3906246 GCF_000298275.1 Orycteropus afer afer | reverse complement strand
GAGATGGATTGATACGGTGGCTGCCATGATGGGCTCAAGTATAGCAAGGATCATGGAGCTGGCATGGGATTGGGCACTGCTTGTTCTGCTGTGCATGGGGTGGCTATGAGTTGGAAACGACTTGATGGCACCTAACAACAACAACAAAGGAGAGAGTAGAATGGCCCTACAGGGATTCAAAGCCTGTAATATTTATGGAAGTAGACTGCTACATCTTTCTATCTTGGACTGATGGGTGGGTTCAAACCACCTACCCTTAGGCTATCAGCCAAGAGCTTAACCATTGTATCACTGTTGTTGTTGTTGTTATGTGCTGTGGAGTCAGATATGACTCATAGTGACCTCTCCTTGGATTTCTGAGGCAGTATTACTATGGAAGTATATTGCCCAAACTTCCTTCCAAGGAGTAACTAGTAGGTTTGAATCACTAGCCTTCTGGTTAGCAGTCAAGTGCCTTAGGCATTACACTACCAGAGCTCCTATTGTATCACTAGGGGCTCCTTATCTTCAAAAAAAAAAAAAAAAACATATATATATATATATATATATATATTTTAAAAAGGCTGACATAAAGCATTAGTAGGCTGATAGTATTGTATTAAGAACAAATATTGAGTACTTCTGAATTTCTCCCCAGCATGCAGAGTGCTAGAAGAAGTGTGGCTCCTACCTTAACAGCAAAAAGGTTCAAAATAATTTTAAATACACATACACACATGTGTGTATGTGTATTTAAAATATATATAGAGAAGCTCTGGTAGTGTAGTGCTTAAGGCAGTTGACTGCTAACCAGCTACTCCTGGGAAGATAGATTGGGCAATCTACTTCCTTAGTGATACTTTAGAGATACTGCCTCAGAAACCCAGGGAGAGGTCGCTATGAGTCATATCCGACTTGATGGCAGTAAGTTTGGTTTTTTTTTTTGGTGTATATATATATATAAATTGAGAGCTAATCACAGAATAACTAGACTCATTAAAAAGAGCCAAGAACCTGTAGAAAGCGATGTAAGGCTCTCCTGGAGTAGATGAACATAAGTGAACACAGGTAAAAGGAGTTCAGGTAGAATTGTTCATTACTTGCTGAGAATAATAAGGAAATTTATGGACAGTGAAGCTAGAAATTATGGGAGTCCAAAATTTTGCTCTAAATTTTTCCATGAATCCCATGAATCTCAGAAGAGGATTCACTGCTCACAAACTACTCTACATGAACTATTCAAGGAAATTCTTCAGTCATAAATGATGGGTCTACACTGGATCTAAGAAAGAGAAAACCTAGGAAATCCTATGAACAAAAGTGCCATAAAATCAGTTTTACATATTTTATGTTACTGTAAGTGATAACTATCTGTGTATAGCAAAAATAGGAGGGTTGCATGGTGAATTTCTACCATATGTAAAAATAAACCCCAAAGCAAACCCATTGGCATCAAGTTAATTTCTGACTCATAGCAACCCCCATGGCGTTACCAAGTCTGTAAATATTTGGGAAGCAGACTGTCTTCTCTTTCTCCCATGAAGAGGCTGGTGAGTTCAAATAACCACTCTTATTTTTAGCAGCTCGATGTCTTAACTACAGCACCACCACAGCTCCTATGTAAAAGATCAAATGATGAGAAGGTTGCTGTGGAACTATCAAAGGTCTTTATAAAATATTCAAAGTTTTATTATTTAAAATGTTGTTTGAATTTAGTAAAATAGTATCCATAACCACATTGAATGTGAACTGTATAAACAAAACAAGTTAAAAATAAAGATTATCAAACAGGGTAAAAGGAAAGATCCAACTGTCTACAACAAACTCACATTAAATATAAACTCACAGATTAGATAAAAACAAATTACAGGAGAAATACATGATGGATCTATATTAATTACATTTAAACTATTTCTCTGTGGTTAACAGAATGATGTCCATATCTTAATGTCCCAAATCTGTGCCTGTGTATTTTTAGATGGCAAAAGAGACTTTGTAGATACGACTAAGTTCAA
>NW_006921773.1:3892416-3902585 GCF_000298275.1 Orycteropus afer afer | reverse complement strand
TGGACTGCTAAAAGAACTAACAGATCTGTCCTGGAGGAAGTGCAGCCAGAATGCTCCATGGAAGCAAGAATGGCCAGACTTCTCACCTATGTTGTCAGAAGGGACCATTCCCTGGAGAAGGATGTCATGCTTGGTGGGGTGGAGGGTCAATGAAAGAGGGGAAGTCCTTCAATGAGATGGACTGACACAGTGGCTGCAACAATGGGTTCAAGTATAGCAAGGATTGTGGAGCTGGTGCAGGATTGGGGGTGTTTTGCTCTGCTGTGCATTGGGTCGCTATGAGTCAGAAATGACTTGACGGCACCTAACAACAACAGAGGTTTTAAAAATTTTCCATTTATTATCTTGAGTTTCCCAGATTTAGTCATATATTCAAGGAACAATAATTTTGCATCCTTTTTACTAATATTGAAATCTCTCATTTCCTTTTATTTTCCAATCATTGTTGTTAGTGTTATTGTTATTGTTAAGTGCTGTCAAGTTGGTTCCTACTCACAGTGACTCAGTGTGCAACAGAATAAAACACTCCCTGATGCACCAGCCTTGTAATCATTGCTATTCTTGAGCCCATTGTTGCCCCTCACTGTGTCAGTCCAACTAATTGAGAGTCTTCCTTTTTTGCCACTGACCCTCTACTTTACCAAGCATGATGTCCTCTCTAAGGACTTGTCCCTCCTGATAACATGTACAAATATATGTCTAATCATAAATGCTGGTTGTTCCAAAATATATAATAAAAAATGAATAGTTCCAAGGAAGTATCTCTACAAAATCAGATTGTCCAGTCTTTCTTCTGAGAAATGGCTGGTGGGTTTGAACCACCAACTTTCTGGTTAGCAGTAAAATGTCTTAGGCACTACACTGCCAGAGCTCCCAGATAGCTAATCGCAGAAATCCTGTCTAGGAAGTGGATATAGTAACTAGCAATATTTTATTTTACAATGATAAGGGTGTAAGAATGCTTTTAATTGTATGGAAGCTAATTTACATTATGTATATGTAGGGAGCTCTGGTGGCATAGTGCCTAAGGCATCTGACTGCTAACCAGGAGCCTGGCAGTTTAAATCCACCAGCCACTCCTCAGAAGGAAGGTTGGAGAATCTTCCATAGAGGTACCACCTTGGGAACCAAAGGACAGGTCGCTATGAGTAGGGTGTGACTCCAGGACAGTGAATTTGGTTTGGTTTTTATTATGCGGATTTAGTTATTTGGTGTGGGCAACTCATAGATTTTGGTTTGATAAAAATTTGATGAATTAATCAAAACAATTAAGTTTCTCCAGCTATCATATTAAATCTAGAATCTCTGATAAGTTCAGTTGTCTAAGTAAGTTAAACACAACACATAATTCTTTGTCAAGCACTTTCAAGTGCTATTTGCACTAACTAAAACCTCAGGACTTTAGTTTTTCTATAAATAATTTATAAAATTGCATCTCACCAACTGACTGCCATTGAATTAATTCTGACTCATAGACACCCTATAGGACAGAGTAGAACTTCCCCAGAGGGTTTCCAAGGTTTTAAATCTTTATGGAAGCAGACTGTCTCATCTTTATCTTATGCAGTAGCTGGCAGGTTCAAACCCCCAACCTATTGGTTAGCAGTCAAACCATTAACCACTATATCTCCAGAGTTCCTTAAAATTACAAAATTAGAAACATAGCATGTTCTCTAGGACTTGATTGGAATTTGCCTACAGGAGCATCCTCATATTTATGCCAGTTTACATATCAACTTTGCAGGTGGTGTAAATTTATATATGATTATCTTCCCTTTGCAAGTTAATTCTCTCAGAGGGAATGTTCTGATGGAAATAGTCTTACCATCCAAAAGAGAAAAAGTTGTTTGGGTTTCTATAGAGGTTCATTTGCAGGATGGTGTGGTAGCAATTTGTCTTCTCCAAGTTGTCTAAGCTTACTCATTCTAACTTTTAGGTGTTGTCTAACTAACTGTCTAAATTCACTTAATAGACTTTGCAAGGTTGTGAGGTGAAAAGTCATAATCCAACATCATAAAGTTTAAAAATTTCTGATTTGTTTATTAACTACCTCTTCACCATGGCAGCAAAATATAAATGACAACTTTGGAATGGTAAAAAAAAAAAAAAAAAAAAATCTTCAGTCTATTGTCAGAGAACTTTCCATTCTTTTCCTTTAAGTCTTATATTATTAGAACCACCCCTCTCGTCGACGGTCTTTAAATTATTCTAAGAAGGAGTAGTTCAATTTTCCAAGCTTATTTTCCCTATGTAGGCATCTTATTCCTGGTGTCCTGTTGCTCACAGCTTGTTTAACTTTTTCCCAAATATCCCATAGATGTCCAGATACTTATGTCTGAATGCTAATGATATTTTCATTACATACAGTCCAAACTAGGGAAAAAAAAGTTTGCCTCCAGAGTTTGCTGTATTTAATCCATTACCAGTATCAGTTTCTTCATTGATCAAGTTTCTTGTCTGAACACACCACCAATATCATTAGGAACTGTGTGGAACTTCCAGAATTAATTTATTTTGTTGTTTTTTCCTTACTCCATGTCCAAATATCTGGACAGAAATATTGTTTTTACTAAACTTAAGTCTTCTTCCAGGGTGATAGAGAGATTCTTTATCTAGAATTAGCATGTGGAACAAAGAGAGGACAGATTGCTTTGAACACAATGTGTACAATTGTAAAGGGGTCTAAGATGCTTGACGGTAAAATCACCCAGCAAATGTTCACCACACTTTGTATATCTTTATGTAATAGGTCCTGGAAATGATTACAGAACAATTTTCCAATGGACCAGCCATTATTTTTGAATCATGTACAGCAAAATACTAATATCATTCTTCAAAAGTTATTTGGGAGTAGATTTTCTCTGTAATCTAATATTTTCTAATGAAGCATGAGTCACTTTCACAAGGGTATGTGAATACACTCATATATATCTGTATTTCAGTATATGACTAAGAGGATCTACTGGTTAAATTATATTTTGCAAAGGCTATCTTTTTTCTTTTTAGCTCTGTTGGTGCAATGGTTAAAGCATTTGGCTGTGAACCAAAAAGTCAGTGATTCGAACCCACAAGCTCCTCCATGGGAAAGAAATGAAGCAGTCTGCTTCCATAAAGATACAAAGCCCTGGAAACCCTATGGAGCAATTCTGCTCTGGCCCATAGGATTGCTATAAATTGTAATCAATTCAAGGAATTTTTTTTTTGGGGGGGTTTATCTTCCTTCTTATCCAACTTCTAACAAATTATTTTAATGTTATTTACAAAAGTATCCCAGGAGTATTAACCTTCTTTCAGATTTTTAAGCTTCTTTCCAACTTGTTTTCCTTCCATATTGGAAACCAAACAAGTAGATCTTAAATTTTTTATAAAGTATTACTTTTTTTTTTTTTTTTTTTTTAGGTAGATCTTCTCAAAATCTCAGTAATCATCCTGGAATTCCTGTCTAACATGACACACTGATTTGAATGAAAGGTCCATAAAAATGCAATGATAAATATGATGGCCAAAATGGTAGGCTAGATATATATACTATGCAGATCTCTACAAAAAAGACTCAAGAAACCAAGTGAAATGGATACAGATGACAATCTTGGAACCCAGAGCTTCAGAAGAAAGAATAAATGAGCATATCAAGCAACAATTAGAGGAGAGTGAAGAAAAATGGAGAATAAAGACACATACAGAGTACCCAGAACAGCATAGCCATTTTGATTTATTGCAAGTAGCAGTCTCATTGAGACCTTGCCAGGTCTGCACCAATACCTACATCAGTGATTGGTGACCAGAGAAGTGTGATCTCATCCTCTACCCCACACAGCCACCTGGTGACTGGAAGTATGTCTCACACCCCTTCCCACCCAGCAGCCTTTCATAAACTGCCCCCCTACACACACACACACACACACTGCCAGGGCTATGCCACTTTTTTTTTTTTTTTCTTTCTAATTTCTCCCTCTTTTCCCCTATGGTTTACTTCTTTTACTTCCTATTCATACTCCCCACTCCTCTTATTGATTCTGCAGAGTAGGTATCCTGCCCCTAGCTACCTGTGAGTCTAGTAGTGCCTGCTCTCACACATCCACTGTCAACATGTGTGATTCAATGGAATGAGCACAAAGTTTCTACACATCCATGTTTGGGGACTAATATGTGTGCCCATGTGTTCCCATACTGTGTCACTTTTCTTTTTCTCTCTTCATGTTCTTTACTCTTCCCCCTATTTTATTTTTGTCTTTCTTTGTATTTCCATGCTCTATACCCCTGTTTGTTTGTTTTTTAATCCTGTGGAGCAGGCATCCAGTCCTCCACTGCCTCTGTGGTCACCAGCAACTGCATCTGCCCTTCAGAAGTGAGTGGTGTGTGATATCAAAGAACAAGCCACCACATTACCACTGAAGCTGTATTTACCAGCTAGTGTAAATATTTCATGTTTTTTTTTGTTTTTGTTTTTTCATCTTCTTAGTTCTTTCCTCTTCCTCCTTGTTTTCTTTCTTTCTTTTTCCTTCATTTTCCCTCACCTCACTTTTTTTTTCCAACATCAGTCAGGAGGCAGTGACTCTACCCAGCCATACACACCACACCTGCCACCACACCAACTGTGTTCATGAAACCACCAATTCCAGCGCCACCAGACTGATGACAGATGGCAGCCAACACCTGCTCAGCCTGCCTTCAGTTACTCTACAAGACCAATGATTATAGATTCATGCCCATACTCCCAAGCACTAACAAATTCAACCAGAGACTGGTGCTGAGAACCCAAATGCTGCCAAACTAGCCACCAGATAGCACTTCCCTTTTGCACAAACAATGCAAAACAAATAATCAAGGAGAAGCAAACCAACATCTAATCAATAAATTAATACAATAATACCACAATATCTTAGAAACCACAGACAAATTCAAATCACAAACATACACACACAAAAATAAAACAAGATAACTATATTAAGTGATTAAAACACAGTCCAGAAAACTTCAGGAAGAAGGAATTCTATTGAAACTGTCTGATAAGTAATTCAAAATAATTGCATTTAGGCCAATTCAACAGATTCAGAGGGAGAGCAAACAAACACAGACAAAATCTAAGAAAACACAGACACAACTCTAGAAGAATTACTAAAAACAATAAAAAATAAATAACAAAATAAATGAAATATTAGAAATTATACAAAAACAGCAAACTGAAGCCAAGAAGATGAACACTAAAATTTCAGAAATAGGTAAAACATTGGAAGGGCAAAGGAGTAGAATTGAGTAAATGGAAGGCAGAATAAGAAAAAAATTAAGATAAATCCCTTAATACTAATTTGATAGAAATAGATAACACATTGGAAGGGCAAAGGAGTAGAATTGAGTAAATGGAAGGCAGAATAAGAAAAAAATTAAGATAAATCCCTTAATACTAATTTGATAGAAGAACAATCGGAAAGAAAGAATGAAAAACAATGAAGAAAGCTTAGGAATCATGTGTTATGTCATCAAGAAGAATGACTTGCTTGTGCTTGGAATTCCAGAACAAGAAGAGACAAAAAAAAAAAAAAAAAACCTGAGGAAATTGTCAAAGATTTTTTGGAAGAAAACTTCCCTAATATTGTAAAAGATGAGAAGATGTGCATTCAAGAAGTTCAATGAACCCAAAATAGGACAGACTCCAAAATAAAATCACTAAGACTTATCATACTCAAAGTCTTCAAAGACAAAGGAAGAATCTTGAAAGCAGCTTGAGAAAATGAACAGTCAGCCACAAAGATCACCAGTAAGACTAAACTTGGATTCCTCAGCAGGAAGATGCTGATAAGAAGGAATGGGATGACATATACAATCCTAAAGGAAAAAAAAATGCCAACCACAAATTACAAACCCAGCAAAATTGTTCCTCAATTGTGATGGTGAAATTTGACAGTGCCAGATAAACAGAAATTAAAGGAATTTGTAAAATCAGACCAACCTTACAAGAAATGATAAATGGAGTTTTTTAGACAGCAAATTGACAAAATTCTGAGATAAAGACATTCAACAATATCACTTAGAAATCAAACCAGATATAGAAGTATTAAAAATTAGATGAACCTACAATACTGAAAATACAGAAACATAGATATCCATTTATATACAATGACAACCACAAAGCAAAGTGTGGGAATAAATCATGTAGTTACAGAACTTACAAGTAGAGAGGAAATCAAGACAATATAAAGGTAGAATGGACTTTTAAACTGGGGAAGATAACAATAAATTATAGCATTATTTCAAATAAAATTAATAAACTTTGTCACCAGAATGTAAAGAAGAATATTATTATAAAGACCCCGTATTTACTAAAACTAAATTAATGAAGGAAATGATAAGAAAACTCATTAAAAAATAACTGAGCCCAGAAAAATGTATGGAACAAAGAAAAAAGTATCACCACACACACACACACACACACACACACATACACACACAATCACTGTAAAATTACAGCAGTAAATTCTTACCTATCTACAATTACACTGAATATAAATTAGTTAAATGCACCAGTTTCAAGACAGAGACTAGTATAATGGATAAGAAAACATGGTCCTTCAACAGGATGTCTAGGAAAAACACACCTTAAATAGAAAGAAAAAAATAAGCTAAAATTCAAATGATGGAAAAAAATATATGTCAAGCAAATGGTAACCAATGAAAAAGCAGGAGTTTCTGATAAAATAGACTTTAAGGCAAATAATAGCAAAAGAGAGAAGGTAGGACATTTATAATGATTAATAATAAATATCAATGCACTCAATAAAAGAGTTCCAAATTACATAAATAAAATTTTAACAGAAAGGACAGAAAAAAAGATAAATCAATAATAATAGTAAGAAACTTTAATACAACACTTTTGATGAAGGAGAAAAGTGCAGAAATGACATCATCAATAAGACAGAAGATATAAATAGCACAATCAATCTAGTTGAACTCATAGACTTAAACAGAACACTTCACCAAACAACAGCACTATATAGACATTGTTTTGCAGTACACAAGGAACATTCTCCACAATAGACCAAATGTTAGGACACAATGTAAACCTCAACAAATGTAAATCATCAAAAAACTTCCATCTTCTCAAATTAAACCAATCCAAATTCATTGCTATGGAGTGGATTCCAACTGATGGAGAGCACCATTGGGTTTCGGAGGTGGTAAATCTTTAAGGAAATAGATTGCCGCATCACCCTTCCACTGAGTGACTGATGGCTTTGAACCATCATCTTCTGATTAGCAGTCAAATGCCTTAGGCATAATGCCACTACAGTGCTATAAAATAAGAAATTAACAACCAAAAGATCAAGGGAAAAAAAAAAAATCAATTACATGGACATGGATATCACTCTGCCTAAAAACTACTGGGTAGTGAAGGAAATTAAAAAAAAAAAAAATTAAATGAGAATGAAAACACAACATACTAAAATGTTAGACAACACCAAAAGTAGTGCTCAGGGGACAATTTATAGCAATAAACACGCACATCAAAAAACAGAAGAAAGAATCAAAATCAACACCTTGATGCAACATCTCCAACAATTAGAAAAAGAACAGCAAAAAAAGAGGAAGAAAAGCATAGAGGTACCAGGGAAAAAAAAAAAAAAAGAAAGAAAGAATAATGATTTGAGCAGAAATAAATGAAACAGAAAGCAGGAAAACAACAGAAAGAGCCAATAAGACTAGAAGCTTGCTTTTTTAAAAAGATGAACAAAATTGACAGTCTTTTGGCAGCTTTAACAAAGGAAAAGAAGAGAAGCAAATAACATGAATATGAAATGAAATAAGTGTTATCACTTAAAGCGATGTCAACTAAAATAAAAAGAATTATAAAGAATACTATAAAAAACTGTACTCTTAACAAATCTGAATGACTAGAAGAAATGGACAAATTTCTAGGACCACACAACATGTCTTAACTGACACAATCCAAGGTAGAATACCTAAATAGATCCATCATAAAAGAAGAAATTAAACAAATCATTAAAAAATAAATAAATAATCCAACAACATCAACAAATCCTAGACAGATGGCCTAATTGACAAACTGACCCAACCATTCAGAGAAGACAAAAAACAAACCAAACTCACTGCCATTGAATTGTTTATGATTCGTATCTTCCCCCATTGCATTTCCGAGGCTCTAATCTTTATGGAAGTAGATTGCCCTGTCTTCCTTCCATAGAACACTTGGTAGGTTTGAACTGCTGACCTTCCAGTTAGCAATCAAGTGCCTTATCACTATGCAACCAGAACTTATATAAATTATATATCTTAAACATATTCCCAGACCCTCAGCAAGAAAATTATCGGAACTAATAGAAGGATTCAACAAACAGTTGGGGTACAAGATCAACATACAAAAATCAGTGGGATTCCTATAGACTAACAATGAAAAATCAGAAAAGAAAATCAGGAAAACAATACCATCTATAATAACCACCCAAACTATGGAGTAGTTAGGAATAAATCTAACCAGAGACACAAAAGACCTATACAAAGAAAACTACAAAACTATATAACAAGAAACTGAAAGACACCTACATAAATGGAAGATTATGACATGCTCATGCATACAAACACTTAACATTATGAACATATCAATAATAACCAAAGCAAATTACAAATATAATGCAGTCCTGATTCTCCTTCCATAATCATTCTGTAAAGATATAGAAAAGCTAATCACCAACTTTATATGGAGGGGAAATAGACTTTGGATGAGCAAACAACTACAGGAGAACAAAGTAGGAAAGCCTCAGATACCTTGATCTAAAAGCCTACAATACATCCACAGCAGTGAAAGGAGCCAGATATTGATACAATGACAGATATATAGATCAATGGGACAGATTTGAGAACAGAGAAGTAAAACGATCCACTTATGGACAGCTGCAGGACCATTGGAAGGTGGGTGTTTGTGTGGAGCCACACCAGGCACAGGCCACAGTAAGCCAAACCCAAAACCAGCAGAAGGTGGATGTTTGCTCCAGGGGTAGGCTGGGCAAGTAAGCCGGGTGGAAGAAACCAGGAAATGATCAGAGCAGTTTGGAACAACTAAGTGAAACAGACTTGTCTGTCAGTTTGTTGTACTGTGGTGGTTTGAGTGTTGCTGTGAAGCTTGAGGCTATGCCAGTGGTATTTCAAATGCTAGCGGGGTTACCCATAGTGAAAAGGTTTCAGTAGAGCTTCCAGACTAAGACTCAGAAGAAGGAGGAGACCATCAACTTTTCAAAGAACTGGCCAGTGAAAACCTTATGAATAGCAGTGAAACACTGTCTGATATATTACTAGAAAACATTATGAATAGTCCTGAAACATTGTCTGATACAGGGCTGGAAGATGAGCCACTCATGTCAGAAGACACTCAAAATGTGACTAGAGAAGAGCTGCCTCCTCAGAATGGAGCAGACCTTAATGATGTGGCTAGAGTAAAGCTTACAGGACAGCTGCAAATATCCATTAATAATCAGAACATGGAACATATGAAGTATGAATGTGGGAAAATTGAAAGTTGTCAAAAATGAAATGGAATGGAAAAAGAGTGATATCCTAGGCATTAGTGAGCTGAAATGGACTTGTTTTGGCCATTTTTAATCAGAAAACCATATGCTCTACTATTTCGGGAATGGCAATTTGAGAGGAATGGCATGGCATTCATCATCATAAAGAATGTTTCAAGATCTATCCTGAAGTACAATGCTACCAGTGATAGGATAATATCCATACACCTACAAGGAAGACCAGTTAATACTACTATTATTCAAATTTACACACTAACAGCCAAAGCCAACGATGAGAAAATTGCAGATTTTTAAAAACTACTTCAGTCTGAAATTGACAGAATGTGTGATCAAGATGTGTTAATTATCACAGGTGATTGGATTGCAAATTTGGAAATAAAGAAGAATCACTGATAGTTGGAAAAATGACATTGGTGAAAGAAATGATGCTGGAGACCACATGATGTAATTTTGCAAGACCAATGACTTATTCATGCAAATACCTTTTTATCAACAACACAAACAATGGCAATACACATGGAATTTGCCAGATGGAGTACACAAGAATCAGATTGACTACATCTGTGGCAAGAGGCGATGGAGAAGCTAAATTCCATTAGCCAGAACAAGGACAAGAGCTGACTGTGCGAG
>NW_006921773.1:3888769-3889321 GCF_000298275.1 Orycteropus afer afer | reverse complement strand
TATAGTATTTTTTTTAAAGAACAAAAAATCCTGGCAAGAGTGTCAAGAGAATTGGAACACTCATACGCTACTGGTGGGACTGTAAAATTTATGACTGAAAACATGGCACTTCCTAAAAAAGTTGGAAACAGAAATACCACATCCTAGAGAAATAAGAGCCATTACATGAACAGATAGATGCATAACCATGTTCATTTCTACATTATTCACAATAGCAAAATGATGGAAAAACCTGAGTGACCATTAATAGACAAACTATGGTACATGCACACAGTGGAATGCTACAAAATTTTAAAGAATAATGACAGATTTGTGAAATATATCATAACATGGATGAACCTGGAGGACATTTTGCCAATTAAAATTAGTCATACACAAAAGACCAAATATTGTATGAGACCACTACTATAAAACATCAAGAAAATATTTACACATAGAATTGCTCTCTGAAGGTTACCAAGGTAGGAAGAGAAAATATATCAGTAAATAGAAGGTACCAAAAAAAAAAAAAACTTCACTGCCATCTAGTGGATTCCAACTCATAGCAACCCC
>NW_006921773.1:3864909-3883898 GCF_000298275.1 Orycteropus afer afer | reverse complement strand
CTGATCTATGTACAGGTTCCTCATGAGTACAATCCAGTGTTTTGGAATTCCCATTCTTCTCAATGTTATCCATAATTTGTTATTATCCACACATCAAATGCTTTTCCATAGGTAATAAAACATAAGTAACCATCTTTCTGATATTCTTTGCTTTCAGCTAAGATCCATCTGATATCAGAAATGATATCCCTCATTCCACATCCTCTTCTGAATCCAGCTTGTATTTCTGGAAGTTCTCTGTCAATATACTGCTGCCACCGTTTTTGAGTTATCTTCAGTAAAATTTTGCTTGCATGTGATATTAATGATCTTTTTCAATAATGTCCACATTCTGTGGGATCACCTTTCTTTGGAATGCATACAAATACATTTCTTTTCCAGTCAGTTACCCAGGTAGCTGTCTTACAAATCTCTTGGTATAACTGTGAGTGCCTCCAGCAGGGCATCTGTTTGTTGAAATGTCTCAATGGGTATTCCATCAATTCTTGTTCTTTGCCACTTCCTTCAGTTCAGGTTTGACTTCTTCCTTCAATACGACTGATTCTTGATCATATGTTACTTTCTGATATGGATGAACATTGACGAGTTATTTTTGATATAGTGACTTTGTGTATTACGTCTATCTTCTTTTGATGCTTCCTGCATCATTCAAATTTTTGTCCATGTTGTTGTTGTTGTTATTATGTGCCGTCAAGTCGGCCCCGACTCATAGCGACCCCTCCTTGGGTTTCCGAGGCAGTATCACTACAGAAGTAGGATTGCCCAACCTTCCTTCCGAGGACTGGCTGGTGGGTTTGAACCGCCAGCCGTCTGGTTAGCAGGCAAGTGTCTTAGCCACTATGCTACCAGAGCTCCCAATTTTCAATATTGTAACTTGAGGCTTAAATGTTTTCCTCAGTTCTTTGGGCTTAAGAAATGCAGAGTGTTCTTCCCTTTTGGTTTTCTAATTCCATCTTTGCACATTTCATTATATTAATTGGGTTTGTCTGCTCAAGCTGCTCTTTGAAATCTTCTGTTCAGCTCTTTTATCCTGTTGATTCTTCATTTACTTTAGCTACTCTCTGCTCAATGGCAAGTTTCAGAGTCTCCTATGACATCCATTTTGGTCTTTTCTTCCTTTCTTGTCTTTTTAATGACCTCTTTTTTCTTCATGTATGATGTTCTTGATGTCATCCTGCAATTCTTCTGGTTTTTGGTCATTGGTGTTCAATGCATCAAATCTATTATTTAAATGGTCTCTACATTTAGGAGGGATATTATCAAGGTCAAATTTTGGCTCTCATTGACTTGTTTTGTCTTCAACTTCAACTTGAACATGCATATGAGCAGTTGATGGTTTGTTCCACAATCAGCTTTTGGCCTTGTTTTGGCCAAAGATATAGCACTTCTCCATTGCCCCTTGCCACAGATGTAGTCTGATTCCTGTGTATTCCATCTGGTGAACTTCACATGAATAGCCATTGCTTATGTTGTTGAAAAATGTATTTGCAATGAATAAGTCATTAGTCTTGCAAAATTCTATCATGTGATCACCAGTGTTATTTCTATCACCGAGGCCATATTTTCTAACTACTAGTAACTCTTGTTTGTTTTCACCTTTAGCATTCCAGTCACCAGTAATAATCAACACATCTTAATTGCATGTTCAGTCAATTTAAGACTGCAGAAGTTGGTAGAAGTCTTCAATTTCCTCATCTTTTGCTTTGGTGGTTGGTGCATAAATTTGAATAATAATAGGATTAACTGGTCTTCCCTGTAGACATATGGATATTATCCTATCAATGACAGCATTGTACTTCAGGGAAGATATTGAAACACTCTTTGTTATGATGAATGGCATACCATCCCCCTTAAATGTGTCAATCCCAGCAAAGCAGATCAAATGGTTGTCTGATTCAAAATGGCCAAAACCAATACATTTCAGCTCATTAACGCCTAGGATATTGATCTTTATGCATTCTATTTCATTTTTGACAACTTCCAATTTTCCTAGATTCATACTTCATACATTCCATGTTCTAATTATTAATGGATGCTTGCATCTTTTTCTACTCATTCTGAGTCATGCCACATCACACAAATGAGGTCCTAAAAGCTTAATCTGTCATATTGTTAAGGTTGTCTCTATTCTGGTGATTCAGCACTTCCCCAGTCAAATATTGAATACCTTCTGACCTGAGGAGCTCATATTCCAGAACTCTATTGGATAATGTTTCAGGGCTATTCATAGTTTCTCAGTAATATATCAGACAGTGTTCCACTGTTATTCATAAGGTTTTAGTTGGCCAATTCTTTGAGGAGTAGAGGGCCTCTTCCTTCTTCTGAGTCTTCTTAGTCTGGAAGCTCCACTGAGACCTGTCCACCATAGTTAACCCTGCTAGCATTTTTCAACACAGTGGCATAGCCTCCAGATTCACACCAATACATAAGCCACCATAGGAGGACAAACTGACAGACAAGTTCCCTTCCCTTATTTGTTCCTAAGCTCTATGGACCTGCCTACCTCAAGCTACAGCCTTAAAACAGAGCTGCTCACAGGCAAAAAGCAGCCTCCAAGCCCCAGGCACACGTACTTCAGGCACTGGTTTTAATACAGAGCCATACACATGTGAAAAGAGCCCAACTACCTCAGCCTCTGACCTTAATATAGAGCCACCCTCCAAGTGAAAAGCATCCTCCAAGCCCTAGGCTCACCTACCTCAGGTCCTGGTCTTAGTACAGAGCTGCCCCCAAGCAAAAAGCAGCCCCCAGACCCGGGCCCACATACTACAGGGTCCAGCCTCAAAACAGAGCCATCCCCAAGTGAAAAGCAGGCTCCAAGCCAAGGCCTTCCTTAGCCCCAGACTTAATATATAGTAACACCCAAGCAAAAAGCTTCCTCCAAGCCCCAGGTCTGCCTGCCTCAGGTCCTTGCCTTAATATAGAGCCATCCTCCAAATGAAAAGCCCCGGGCTTGCCTACCTCAGTGCCCGGGCTTAAAATAGATCTGTCCCTAAGCGAAAAGCAGCCTCTAAGACCCGGGCCTGAAAACTTTTTAGTCATAACCAAACACTTTGAGGGGAGGATTTGATGGACATGGGGGACAGGATCATAGTCTTGGGGACATAGTTCAAGTGGCAGTACATAGTCCACAAAGCTAATATTCTACATCTTACTGAGGTAAATAGTGACTGGGATCTAAAAAGTTTCTAAGTGGCCATCACTTAGATAGAACTATTTGCTTCTTCTTCTACAGAGCAAAGAAGAGTGAGGAAAATGAAAAATGAATAAAAAAAAAAAAATATGCCAAAGGAATAACTAATGGGCCATTGAATCTCAGCTTCCAGGACCTTGAAACTAGAAGAACTATATGGTAGTGGGCTACCACTGCCAACTGCTCTGAAAGGTATCACAATAGGAGGTTCTGGATAAAGTAAGAGAAAAATGAGGAACAAAAACTTGAAGTAATAAAAATAACCAAGCTTACTAGTCTGATAGAGAATAGTGGAACTTCTGAAGCTATGACCTTTAGTCACCCTTCAAACCTGAAAATGAACTCAACTTGGCTTAACTTTCAGCCAAACAATGGAGAGGGTTATAGATGAAAAATAACACCAGGGAGCTGCACACTCTTAGAACAACCAACAATACAAGATTAAAAAAAAATAAATAAATAAAGGCACCATTTCACCAAGAATAAACTTCAGATGGCAAAAAGGGATAAGAAAGAAGGATGAATGGTAATGGCAAACACAGGGAGAATGTAGGAAATGTGCTGTTACATTGTGGGTGGGGACATCAAACAAAGTCAAATCAAAATGTGTATGAATTGTTGAACGGAAAACTAATTTGCTGTGTAAATGTCCACCTATAACACAATAAAAACTTAAACATAAAATAAAATATGGTAAAAAATGAAAATTCTCATGTTAACATTCAGTGGAGGAAGTTAATTATATGTATGCATTTATGTTACAGTTCTCAATTTCCATAAAAACTTCTTTTACATCATTATTTCTAAGTTACAAGAACTGTTGTGGAAGTGATGTAGTCACAGAAGGAGTTTTAGGAAAGAATTCCCCATAAATAGAGTATTAGATCTTTCTTTTTATTATTATTATTATTTTACTGTGCCTTGGGTGCAAATTTACAGAGCAAACTTTGTTTTATATTCAACAGTTCATATACATTTGATTTTACACTCTAGTTACTATCCCTGACCATAACAAATTCTCCTTCCCTCCCATTCCTGTGACTCACCTTCTCTGAGCCCTTTTTAACTATGTACTTCTGTCCACTCAGTTTTCTCTCTATGTGAATGCTGTCTCTGTGGCGCTCCATAACCGATTGCTCTAAGAGGTGTATCTCCCTAGAGTAGGTGGGTGCATCACCTTGGGATAGCTATTCTGCTTGTAGGTCTTTCTACTGTTGGTCTGAGAGCCAATCCATGGGAGAGAGTTAGAGTATTAGATCTTAAATCTGTCATTTTGAACAGATTATGAGTGGGTGGGTACACAATAGAAAATTAAAATAAACATGTAAAGTCATCAAAGAGTCTCTTAATTCCTTGCACTTGGCTAGAGACAAAATATGTTATCACTAAGAAATGAATACTGGGCTAAACAATTTCTATAGGGGTCCTGATAGTAGAAAATTAAATTTACACGAAGTAGGATGGACTTCATTTTCTATAATTAATCATTTTCTTGTCATTTTCATACTGATATGTATTACAATCACTTCTCTATTATTAGTCTCAAGTAGTATTCCATTCATGAATTAATGAGAAGATATATCCTTTTATTCCCATTATACTGCTGATTCTAAAAAAAAATTTTCATGATCCTCCATAATTTATCTAATAAACTTAACTCTTGCTGTGAACATACCATTCAACATTGCTGATAATTTTTCCTTGAGATTTTCTCCAGTTATATATTATATTTGTTAATATTATGAAATGAAGAAAATTAGAGATAAGATATTCATAAAACTATTTTCAATTGTAATCATACAATTTAATGTCTCACATATATTGTAAGAGTTATTGACATTTTATAACTAATGACCACCTAAAAAGAGTGGACAATTCATGCCTGCATACTATCCACTTAGACATGATAAAGGGCAGTTATTTCTTTATAAAGGACTTTAATATTTTATACTGTCAGAATTATTATTGCATAATCACTTTCATTTGAAGCACAATTGATGAGAATTTGTAGATTTTGAAGTCTATGATTAATGATCTCTACTTACAAAAAATTCTTTTCTGTATTATATGTTTTGTTTTGTCAAGAGGATAATTTTCAAATTAGTATTGCAGTTCTTCTTTTTTTTTTTATAAGGCTTATGGTTAGAACATAAAGATTTTGTTAATGATTCAATAAAATTATCACAGGAACAAAATTTTTTGAATGCACATGTGTGATCTGTAATTATACTGAAAGAAGGCATTTGTAAGACTTCTAAAATTTCCCTTGCAAATTTAATTGTAAGTCCCTTTTCCACAGATGTTTTCACTTTAAAATTAAATTGAAATATAAAATATTGCTTATAACTTTCTTTTTAAAGTCAAGTGAATTTAAATGATCCTGACATAATTCTTAGCAAATTTCACACTATAGTTTGATAAGAGATATATATAGAAGCAATTGTTGAACAGTATGAATTATAGCATAGATATAGAAAATAACATAAATACTAAGTATTCAGCTCCCATAATTTTCAAAGAAAGTATGCTCATATTTCTAGCATCCCCATCAAGAAATAAAACTTTCCTTGCACCCCAGAAGTCTGGTGCCATTTTTGTGTTCTACCAGTCACACTCACTTCAGATGCACCTTTAATGTGACTTCTACCAACAGAATTTAACCATCATGTAAATGAAACCATAGTATAAGTACTCTTATTTTATTTTACCTGCTTTGCTTATGTTTGTTTGCCAGCTTCATCTCAGTTGGTATGGGCAGCAGTGGTCAGTACAATCGTATGCCTTTATAACAAATGATTGTATAAATATATTATTATTTTTTATCCATTGTTACAAATAGTCATTTCATTAATATTACAGTCTACTTTGAATAAAGCTCCTGTGATTGGTCTTATATTTGTGTTTGATGAGCATATATGTACATTAGTTTTGAGTGTATACCTAGGAATTTAATTGCTCGGTTGCAGGGTTTTTTACATTCAGTAGATGTGAATAAGAGATTTCCAACGTGTTGTTTGTTTGTTTGTTTCCAAATACACGGTTCCAGCAGCTATTAATGATCATACACATATATTTTTGATGTGGATAATATATAAGAATGTGAAACTGTGAAACAAATTTAGTTGATTGTAAAAGACATCATAATTGGATATTCCATTTAGAAAGGGCTTGATATACTTTATTTGTTGTTGTTATGTGCCGTCGAGTCAAACCTGACTCATAGCGACCCCTCCTTGGGTTTCCGAGGCAGTATCACTGCGGAAGTAGGATTGCCCGACCTTCCTTCCGAGGAGTGGCTGGTGGGTTTGAACCGCCAGCCCTCTGGTTAGCAGGCAAGTGTCTTATCCACTATGCTACCAGAGCTCCCGATATACTTTATAAAGGACCTTGAACTGAGTGACTCAGTATAGATATTAATAAAATTATTCTTACCAAATAATTTATACTAGAAGAACACGTTACATGAATCACTGGAAAATAGCTAGTAAAATGTTGAATATCTGAATATTTTGATATTTGTAGAAACCAAGTTCTAGCATTCCACAGTAAAGTCATTATATTAGGTTGAGATTTGAAAAGAAAATATTTTTGTATTCAAACTTTAAATATTTTCTATCAGCAATTATGGTACGAACATGCATTGCACATTGTGTGTGTGTGTGTGTGTGTGTGTGTAAGCAAGAGCTCTGGTCGCATAGTGCCTAAGGCACTTGACTGCTAACCAGAAGGCTGGAGTTTCAAACCCACCTGCCACTCCTCAGAAGGAAGGTTGGGCGATCTACTTCCGTAGTGATACTACCTCAGAAACTCAAAGATGGGTCTCTATGAGTCGGATCTGACTCCACGGAAGTGGTTGCATTGGTTGTGTTGTATATGCATCTCTCACTATATGTGTATATCTATATGTGTTCATATCTATCTCTCTACTTAGATATACATGTTGTGCTCAGAACACATAAATAGGTGTACCTATGGAAAACCGACATTTAAATAATTCTGCCACATTTGTGATAGTAAAACCTATTTTTTGTGTTAGGTTACTGCCTCTGGACCTTTTGTTTTCTCGTGTCTTAAACTCACTATCTTTCTTTATCAAGTCTGACCTGCCACCTCGCTTCTTTTCCTAGGTCCTTAATATTTATTATAGCAATAATGTGTATGATAGCAGTTTGTGCTAGCCTTCTCCCTTATGATGTTCTTCCTTTTCTTTTTCTTCATTTTTTTTTTCACTGAGTATGATAATAATATAATGGGCTCTGGTGGTGCAGTAATTAAAGCATTCCTCTCTTAACCAAAATGTAGGTAGTTCACACACACCAGTTGCTTTACTGTTGAAAGTTGAGGCAATCTGCTTTTGTAAATATTTACAGCCTTGGAAACCCTACGGGATATTTTTACTTCTTCTATAGGGTTGTTATGAGTCAGAATCGACTTGATGGCAGTGGATTTGGCTTCTTGTCTAGGATAATGCACCAACTCATGGCCAGGATGATCTGTCACCTAGTTTTTAGTACATGGAAACACAATATGACAGAGAAAAGGAGAAACAACAATAACATGTACATACACAATCAGAAAAGTGGATCCTGCACACTTATTGTCATGTTTTACTCTTCTTGAAACTAACTTTTTGCAATCTATGAATGTGCAGTGTGTCAGATTGTGTGTACCTTATAAATATGAGTGGGTGAAGAGGAAGAGGGGTAGAGCTGGTAGGCAAGGAAGCAGCAGAGAGACTGAGGGAGAAAAGAGGGAGATTATACCCAGTGTCCTATACACCTCTCACATGTTTTCATTTTCTGTTGAGAACTCCCAGGTAGTCTTAGAATAAATGTTCTTTTTTAAGTTAAAAAAATATTTTTTAAAAGGAATAACATTAGAAGATTTTATTATCTCATTAGAAAATCTGATTGGGTGCAACAAAGTTGAAACAGAAAATATAGAAAACAGAAAGACAGAAAAGAGAATAATACAAGAAATATTATGGTTATCTAATTTGCTTTCTAAAATTCTAAGTTTCATAATTTATTCCATTTCTTTGTATTTCTCAAGTTAGTCATGGAGAATAAAACTAGCCTTTAACATATTAATTTCTTAAGCAGTCTTAAATATTTTAAAAGAGAAAAACATATTTAGTTTGCTTCTACATTAAATTTACAACATTGACATGATTTTTTAAAGTTTATTAAAAGTAGCTTCAAGATGCAATTGAAGTTTTTTTATATCACATGTACATTATTAAGAATGGAAATATAGTAATAAATGAGAAACTATATCAGGAATCCTGCTTACCTTCCTTTATGAATATGTAAATGAAGTAATGTCAAGTAACTTTTCAATTATCTCAGACAGATCAGAATTCCACTGTCAGTTGCTCAAACTTTTGACATTTTCAGGTTGTGATTTTTGACTCGTAACTGTTCACAGTTTCAGCTGATTATAAAAAAAAAGAGAAGCTTCTATATAAAATTAATTCCTAAATTTTCAGATAATCACTGGGATAATATTCAAGCAGATAACCTAAACTGACCCCCCCCCCTTCATGGACAGAACTCCTTGGATGGAATAATGTCATCTTCGGAGAGTTACTGTGAAACAAAGCTGATGAAAAGGGAATGATCACTGCTTAAAATATTCACTGCTTAGAATAAATCTGTAAGAATCACATTTCTAAGAAAGAAAGAGAATACACTGTAATGTCATGTTATTCAATCATTTCATTACAGTTATAACAGATTCTAGCTAGATAAGCCACAAAGACTTGTTTGTTATTCCACAGAATCTAGTTTTTGTTATGTCTTCAACTTGATGCCAATTCATAGCGACCCTATATGACAGAATAGCAAAGCTCCATGAGGTTTCCAGACTGAAATTTATCTTTATATAGCAAATTATCTTTTCTCCCATGGAGTGGCTGGTGTGTTCTTTATGCTAAGCAAAGTATCCAAGAAGCTGGATTATATGAAAAAGACAATGATGATGACATCATGGTTGGCAGAAGAACAATTAACAACCCATTATATACAGATAACACAACCTTGCATGCTGAAAGTGAAGACAACTTGAAGCACTATTGACGAAGATCAAAGGCTACAGTCTTCAGTGTGGATTACACCTTGATATAAATAAAACAAAAATCCTCACAACTGGACCAATCAGCACCATCAAAATAAATGAAGAAAAGATTGAAGTTGTCAGGGATTTCATTTTACTTGGATCTACAGTCAATATCCACAGAAGCAGCAGTCAAGAAACCAGATGTCATATTGAGCTGGGAAAATCTGCTGCAAAAGATCTGTTTGAAGAGTTAAGGAACATAGATGACACTCTGAAGACCAAAGTGCTAACCCAAGCTATGGTATTTGCAATCACCTGATATTCATAGGAAGGAGCTCTGGTGGCACAATGCCTAAAGCATTTGATTGCTAACTGGAAGGTTGGTGATACAAATCCACCAGCCGCTCTACAGAAGGAAGATGAGACAATCCACTTCCATAACGATTCACTGCCTTGGAAATCCAATGAGTTGCAATAAACTGGATGGCAGTGAGTTTGTTTTTAGTTTGAGATATGCATTTGAAAGCTGGATTGAATAAAAAAGACTGAAAAAAAAGAGTTAATGCTTTTGAAGTGGGATGGTGGCAAAGAATACTGAAATACTATGGACTGCCAGAAGAACTAACAGATCTGTCCCAGCCAAAGTCCGTGTGGCATGCTCCTTAGAAACCAGACTTCGTCTCACCTACATTGGTCATGTTGTCAGAGGGACCAGTCATCAGAGAAGAATATCATGTATTGCAAAGTAGAGGGTCAGCCTAAAAGGGGAAGTCCTTTAACAAGATGGATTGACACAATGGCTGCAACCACAGGCATTAGTATAGTAAGGATTGTAAGGATGGTGTAGGAACAGACAGTGTTTCTTTCTGTTGTGCAAAGGGTCACTATGAATTGGAGCCAACTCCATGGCACCTAACAACAATAACAACAACTGTAGCTCCAGTTTAACATAGCACTCATTTTTCATAATTTCATATGCAGAGACCCTCGTTTCCAGTTTCCATGCTAATACCTTCCAAACTTCTCCTACCACCAACCTCCACCCCACAGAAAATAGATAAAAATAGATAAATAAAAGTGTAAACCACAATCCTGACTAGTTTAAGTTGAACCATGTGGTTTCCTTTATACCATTTACAATGTTTAAGCAGAAGCAGTATTCTAATTGAAAACTTATTCTATGTGTATTCCAGTGCCTATTGCTGCTTAGCCATAGTTCCAAAACTTATTTGGAAAAAAAACAGTCATTCACGTCGATCAGGAATTCAGAGAGGGCACATTGGGGAAATCTTATCTCAGCTCCACATGCCATCTGCAAGGGCAACTCAAAGACTGGCCTGTGGAATCCTTTCAGAACTTGATCCTCACATGTCTGGAGGTTGACACTAAGTAGATTTGAACTTCTGAGGACTAGAACATCCAAGTATCCCCAGAAGCCTATTTCAAGTTTTGTGCAGTCTCTGCAACAGACCTTCTAATATGATAGTTTTAGGGGAGTCAGATGTTTTTCAAGTCAGCTCAAAAGTCTGGAGAGGGTGAGATGGAAATTATGTTGTCTTTCTAGCTTAGATTTGAACATCACATAAGGTCATTTCTTACACATTCTGTTCATCAGAAGTGAGTCAATATGGCCAGTAAGGGCAAAATTATTAATATCCTCCTTTTGTAGAGGAGGATTACACAATTTGAGGACATCTTTAACTTAATCTCAGTCTGCTTAACTTTGGGAAAGGTGAACAAGATTCGATAATAAAGGTAGATGGGGTGGGATGGGGTGGTATTATGTTACGAGAAGACAAAGAGCAAACATACAGCAAGAAATTATAATTAGTGTTCCCTTCAGCAGACCAATACATTAAATTGTTGTTGTTAGGTGTTCTCAATTTGGCTTCAACTCAGAGAAACCCTATGTACAACAGAGCAAAAGCTGCCCAGTCCTTCACTATCTAATTCTTGCTATTCTAGAGCCCATCATTGCAGCCATTGTGTCCATTCCTTTTGCTGAATGTCTTTGCCTTTTACTCTGACCCTCTACTTTACCAAGCACAATATCATTCTCCTGGAGAAAGGTCCTTTCTGACAAGAGTGACAAAGTAGGCAAGTCTGGCTATTTTCTCTTCCAAAGAGCATTCTGGCTGCACTTGTTCCATGACAGATTTGTTCATTCTTCTGGCGGTTTATAGAATTTTCCATATTCTTTGCCAACACCATAATTCAAAGGCATCAACATTTTTTCAGTCTTCTTTATTCATTGTCCAGCTTTCACATGCATGTGAGGATGGAAATATCATGGCTTGAATCAGGCACACCTTAGTCTTCAATGAGACATTTTTATTTCAAATTTCAAAATTTCTTCCTTTCACTTTAGCTTCTCTCCATTCAAGAGCATGTTTCAGAGTGTTCTATCATCCATTTTGGTCTTTTCTACCTTTCCTATCTTTTTAATGACTTTTTGTTTTCTTCATGTATGATCTTGATGTCATCCTATAACTCATCTGGTCTTTGGTCACTGGTCTTCAGTGTGTCAAACCTATTCTTTAGATCATCTCTAAATTTAAGTGTTATATAATCAAGGCCATATTTTGGCTCTCATGAACTTGATTTAATTTTCTTTAGTTTCAACTTAAACTTGAATATTAACAACTGATGATCTATTCCTGGCCTTGTTTTTACTGATGATATTGAGCTTCTTCATTGCCTCTTTCCACATATGTAGTCAATCTGATTCCTATGCATACCATATGGCATGGTCCACTTGTGTAGCCACTGGTGATGTTGAAAAAAAGTGTTTGTAATAAATGTAATTGGTCTTGCAAAATTCTATTATGTGATTTCCAGCTTCACTTCTATAATTAAGGCCATATTTTTCAACTATCGATGATTCTTCTTTGTTTCCAACTATTGTGCTTCAATAGCAATAATAATACATTCTGATTGCATGTTTGGCCAATTTTAGACTGTAGAACGTGGTGAAAATCTTCAATTTCTTCATTTTTTGCTTTTGTGGTTGGTGTGTAAATTTGAATAATAGTTGTATTGACTTGTCTTCCTTGTAGGTATATGGATACTATCCTGTCACTGACAACATTGTACTTCAGGATAGATCTTGAAATGTTATTGATGAAGAATGCATTGCCATTTCTCTTCATTTTGTCATTCCTGGCATGGTAGACCACATGATTGATTCAAAATAACAATACCAGTCCATTTCAACTCACTACTGCCTAGGATATCAATCTTTATGCATTCCATTTAAGTTTTCACAACTTCTAATTTCCTAGATTCATAATTCATACATTTCATGTTCTGATTATTAATGAATATTTGAAGCTGTTTCTTCCCATTTTAAGTCAAGCCTCATAAGGAAATGAAGTTCCCAAAGCTTAGCCCATCCACGTCATTGAAGTCGACTCTACTTTGAGGAGGCAGCTCTTCCCCAGGTGTATATAGAGTGCCTTCCAAACCAAGGAGCTCATCTTCAGGCCCTATATCGCACAATGTTTCAGTGCTATTCATAAAGTTTTCCAGTAATATACCAGACAGTGCTTCACTATTATTCATAAGGTTTTCATAAGGCCAATTTTTCCAGAAGTGAATGGCCATGTCCTTCATCCCTTTCTGCACTATGGAAACTCTGCTGAAAACTGTCCACAATGGGTTGTTGTTGCTATTGTTATGTGCTGTCGAGTCAGACGCAACTCATAGCGACCCTTCCTTGGGTTTCTGAAGCAGTATCACTACGGAAGTAGATTGCCCCATCTACCTTCCAAGGAGTGGCTGGTGGGTTTGAACCGCGAGCCTTCTAGTTAGCAGTCAAGTGCCTTAGTCACTATGCTACGAGAGCTCCCCCACCATGGGTTATTACTGGTAATTTAAATACTGGCATAGCCTCCAGCCCTGCAACAACACCCAAGACACTGCCGTATGACAAACTCACAGACAAGTGGCAGCAGTATAAAATAGATACTAGGTTACTAAAACTCACTCACTGTCATCAAGTCAATTTTAACTCATTGTGATCCCCATTGGGTTTCCAAGGTGTAAAATCTTTACAGAAGTGTATTTCCCCATCTTCTTTCTGTGGAGTGGCTAGTGGGTTTTAAACACCAAACTTCTGGTTAGCAATTCTGGTGGTGCAGTGCCTAATGTATTTGATTGCTGACCAGAATGTTAATGGTTCAAACCCCCAAGCTTCTCAGTGGAAGGAAGGTGGGGTGATACCAAGTTTGTAAAGATTTATGGGTCATTATGAGTTGGAATCAACTTGATGGTGGTGAGTTTGGCTTTGATTTATCACCTTATTGATATTTGCATAATACATCTTCTATTTTGAGAATTTGTTATCATTCTAATGAAATATATATTTATTTACAGTGAGTCTAAATTATCACTTAGTTATCTTCGTTTTACACCATTTTTACCGTGTCATTTCTGAATATTAATTGTGCTCTTTCTCTTAGTCATTAAAATAGTTTTAAAGAAAATATTTGTGAAGGATTGGTGTTAATTCTTTATCATAAAGGCACCAGACAAGGCATCTGGGCTTGGGATTTTATTTGTGGGAAATTTTTTGATTGCTAATATAGTTCTTGAATTCAGATTTTTATTTTTACTTGAGTTGCTATTTCATATTCCATTTCATCTCTGTTATTTAACTTTATAGTATAGAATCATTAATAGTATTCTTATCTAATCATTTTTAATTCTATAAGGTTGATAGTAATGCCCCCTCTTTTATTCCTGATTTTAGTAATTTGAGTTTTCCTTCTTTTTTTCTTGTTTAGTAAGGCAAGGGTGTCAATTTCGTTGAACTTTTCAAATAAATAATTTTAGCTTTGTTGACTTTTTTTCTATTCTTTATTCTCAATTTCATTTAATTATCTATAGTTTATGCCTTCTTCTTCTTTTTTCTTTCTTTCTTTTTTTTTTTTTTTAATAATGCAAGCCCTTGCACAGCAATCCAAATTTATGAACTACTGATGCTAAGTTATACAAAATTGCACCACTTTAATTAAGGCTTTTAGTTTACATTTGGCCACCTCCAAGTAGTTGTAACATTAGTTTGGTCAATTTAAATACTGTGGCTTCCTGTTGAAAAGACACACAGTCTTTACACCCAAACATTAATGCATGCAAAGCAACAAGGCATTGTTAAATAAAACAGCAATAGTTACTGCAACTTAGGCCTTGTGATCAATTACACATGATTAAAACTACTCCCTACATTCACATCCACAGTACTCCTCCACCATTTAACATCTCAACCAAAATGTTACACATGTGAAACCATCACTAACAGGCAAAAATAATAAATCTGTATATTTGTTATTGCAAATACACTTATCCATGAGCAAGCAAGGAATTCACAGTGAAAATCTACAGCTACAGAAGCCTGAAAATGATTTACAAAAATTGTCAAATCATTAAAAAAACTGTTTGAAAATATACACTTGTTGTAGATCCCCACTGTACACACAGCTATAAACATTGTTCCTATGTTAACAAAAAAGGAAACACATAGTAAGAGATTTTAAAAGTCTGGACATTTCCTGCCCAACAGATATTAGAAGCAACATCTTTAATCTAAGACATGCCCAAAGAACTATCATATTTTGAAGACAAGATCACTGTCTCCAAAGGTTTTCCAAAAATTGAAAAACTATATAGCTGTGTCAATCAAAGCACTGATTTTGTACAATACAATGATAATGACTTTGAATTTCTTTAATAAAAGAAGAAAAATTACAATAAGCTACAACTATCAAAGAAGCAAAGTTATCCGGAGTGGCCTATATAGGAGCTCTTTGGATTTTCTTTCATTATGCTAAAATAGTGGTGCTTTTAGGATTTACATTACTGTACTCTCCAATACAAAGTATGTGGTATGTTAAAATATACAGTACACCATTTTCATACATGAACAACATTAGTGGATGAAGAATGTCTCTTAGCAGTAATACTGGATGTAGCCTCTATTTTTACCAGTTGTATACTCTAGGACTATTATATAAGTAAAAATCTCTCTTGTGATACTGGAAAGTTATCAGAATATGCAAACTGATGTAGCAGCTTTCATCTGCCTCTTAAAGGGTACCATCACAGGAAAGTCCATTTAAGATGTTGTAGATTTAACAAAGTTGGAATGATGGCACTGTTTAATTAGGCAACAGTTCTTCAAACCTGGTTCAGAGCTACAATGCATTTAGAATATAAAAGCAGCTGACAGGATGACTTTTTGCTGGCCTTCCCAGGCATAGGAGTTTTCCTGTTAATTTGCCATACTAGGTCATAAACAAAATATCTAACTTTAGCTCTGGTAACATAGGGCCTAAGGCAATGCTAATGAGAAAGCTGGCAGTTCAAAGCCACGAGCCACTCCTCGGAAGGAAGGTTGTGCAATCTACTTCCGTAGTGATACTGCCTTGGCAACCCAAGGAGGGGTCGCTATGTGTCGGTCCGACTGGACGGCACACAACAACAGGTCATAAAATATCTCATTAACATTTATTTTTGACTTTGCAGAAGATTCTAAGAATACACAGCTGTTCCACTGCTGTGCTAGATTTTGGCCTTGTTCCTTTCCTACAACTCTTTCATCTTCTAAGCCACATTTATTACCAACAAGAATCATTGGAACCTCATCAGTGGCTTTAACTTGAAGACTTTGTTCTCTCAGATCTTGAAAATCATTAAAAGTGGACTGTGTGCTGTGATGGAATAAATAAATGCAAAGCCTTGTCCATTTTTCATGTACAAATCCCTCATTGCCGTAAATTGTTCCGTTCCTGCTGTATCCCAGATTTCAAGCACACAGTGTTATACATCTAGTTTCACTTTGCTTTCTTTAAGAATCTTCTATCTTAGGACCATTTTTTTCAACAAAAATTCCTTGAACAAACTGCACAATCAGAGCAGACTTTCGAATACCTCCTGAGCCACGAACGACTAACTTATATTCACACATACTTTCACTTATATTCAGGTACAAACCTGTTGTTAAAACTTTGTGAACGTCTCGCACTGTCACCTGGTCCTGGCAGCCAGCGTCTCCCCACGCCTCGCGCTCCCTCCTGGTCTCTGTTCACGTTCTGCCGCTGCCGCCACTCCGGATAATACTTTCTTCACTATTCAAAGTTAGTTCACTTTATTTTTCTAGTTTCTATACCAAAAGACTGGTGGTTCAAACCCACCAGCCACCCTCGGAAGAAAGGTTGGGCAATCTACTTCCATAGTGATACTGCCTCAGAAACCCAAGTAGGGGTCGCTACCAGTCGGGTCTGACTTGACGGCACAAAACAATAACATAGGTGAATGTATAGGTTATAGGTTTGAGATTTTTTTTTTCTTTTTTTTAATATAGCATTTACAGTTATAAATTTTCCTGTATTTGTAGCATTAGATGCAGCCTATAGTACTTTTTTTTTCTGTTTTTCATTTTGAAGTATTTTATAATTAACTTTTCATTTCTTCTTTGATCCATTATTTTCTTAGCAGTGTGTTCATTTATTCCCAAATATCCTTCTGATGATCTTGAAATCTAATTCATTCCATTGTATGATTTTACTTTGTATGATTTTATTCTTTAAGATTTATTGGTGTTTGTTTGTATTTTGGCTTTAACAGGACTTCAGAGAGTGCTTTCAGTTTAAGTTTTAAAGACTATCTCAGTGCAATAGTTTTAGGGGTTTATCCAGTCCCCATGAGCCATACAGATACATGGCTCTGTATCCCCCTTCCTTTTTGACCAGGATTTTTCCACAGAATCTTTGGTCAAAATATTCAGTAATGGTAGCTGGGCAATATTTGATTCTTCTGGTTTCATGGCAAAGGATGCAGGGAGGCAGTTGTTCATGGAAGAAATTAGTCACACATTCCATATTTTCCACCTATTCTTGGCTTTCCTTCTTTCTTTGTTGCTCCAAACAAATGGAAACTTATTGAGTCTCTTGGATGGCTGCTTACAAGCTTTTAATACCCTCTACCCAGAACCATCCAGGCACTATGTAACAAGCTAGGAAAAAAAAAAAATAAAACTCACTGCGGTCACATGAGGTCTGACTCCTGGCAACCCCTACTTGGGTTTGCCAGGTGGTTCTCTACAGAAGTAGATTGATTGCCCAATCTTCCTCCCAAGGAGCGACTGGTGGGTTTGAACTGCCAGCCTTTTTGTTAGCAGTCAAATGCCTTAGGCCCTATGCTACCAGAGCTCCTAATAAGCTAGGAGGTAGAATAACATCACTAAATACATCATTAGGCCAATTAACATTAGGCCAATCTCCCATAAATTCATGACCCAAAACCTCCAGAATAAGAAATCAAATCCCATAAGGTTTTTGTTGCTTTTGTAAATATATTTATTACATAATTATCGTGTAACTTTGATAGTTCAATTTTTTTTAAGTGTACAAACTATTAACAACAATTACAATAATCAACATTAAGGTAAGAAATTTTTAATGAAAAGCACCTGAAAGTACAGCCATTAAGATACTGATTGAGGTTTTAAGAAGTTTTTAAGCAGCCATCCAAAGGACAACAATTGATCTCTTCTCACCTAGAACAAAAAAGAAAAGAAAAGGATCAAGAATGGATGAATGGAATGTAATATACAGCTAATTGTAGCTAATTGCCTCCCTGAACAAGTACCTCCTTAGGCCTGAGATCAGAAAAAATGGATGGTGCTAGGCTACCATTAAATAAAGTTTTGATAAAAGATTTCTTAGAAAAATATTGATTAAAAGGAAGAAAATGAAGAATAGAACTTCAAATTCTCATGGACTATTGAATTTCTAGAGCCATTGAAGCTTTTTGAACCCCCAAAACTTTTTCCATAACACAATCTTTAAATCTTAAATCTTCATCTTAAAATATTCCTTGAAGTCTTCTTAAAAACAAATGATAGCAAAAAAAAAAAGGGGGGGGGGAGAAAGAATTATGTCAAATCAATCACAACTCATAGCAGCCCCATAGGGCAGAGAACTGCCCTGTAGAGTTTCCAAGGCTATTAATCTTTGCAGAAACAGACTACCACATCTTTCTCTTATGGAGCAGCTGGTGGGTTCAAACAGCTGACTTTTCAGTTAGCACATGAGCACTTAACCATTTAGTAAAGAATGTCTGCACTTAACCATTTAGTAAAGAATGTCTGCTTTGAACATCGTACTCTTTTAAAGAATTACCTATAAGGTATCAAACTGACAACAGTAACTGGAAAAGTTAGAAAATTTAGAGTTCAGTAAGTTTGTGTTAATGGGAAAGAACAATTGAACAATTTGGAAAGGAAAGGTGAGAATGATTTCACAACTTGAAGATGAACCATGTAGAGGTTGCTGGTGTATTTTCTGCTGTGCATCTTTTCAGGAGCAACAACAACAACAAGATTCACAAGGCATTCCAAAAAAAGAAAATGGGCTATGAATTCTAAGTGAGTTCATAATAATAATAATAATTAATACTATTGCTGCTGTTAGATGCTCTTGGATTGGTTACAACTCATGGTAAAATCATGTGTAACAGAACAAAACAATGAATGGTCCTGTGTCAAGCTCACAATAGCTACTAAGTTTGAACCCATTGCTGCAAGATAGGTTGGTTTGTTCTTTTGCCAACACATAGTATATTCAACATCCTTTGCCAGCACAATGTATCAATTTTTTTTTTGGTCTTCTTTTTCTTTGTCCAGTTTTCTCATGCATGTGTGGGGATTGAAAATAGTCTAGATTGAATCCAAGTGTGTATT
>NW_006921773.1:3855646-3864573 GCF_000298275.1 Orycteropus afer afer | reverse complement strand
TCTTCTTCCAATCCTGATGTCATCTTCTTCTTTACTTAGTCAATGTTCTTGTATTATTTATTTAGCATTTAAATGGAATAATTATGGTGAAAAATATAATTCTTCCACACACATTTTTTTTTTAACAATCTCAAAGCATTCAGTATCTCCTTACTCTATCTGAACAACTACCTCTTAGTTTATGTATAGGTTCCACATAAGCATAATTAAATGTTCTGGAATTCCTATTCTTCCCAAAGTTATCTAATATTTGTTATGATCCACACAGTCTAATGCATTTGCATAGTCAATTAAACATAGTAAACATCTTTCTGTTATTCTCTTCCTTCAGTCAAGACCTATCTGACCTCAGCAATGATATCCCTCATTCCACAAACTTTTTTGAATCCAACTTGATTTTCCGGCCGTTCTCTACAATAGTTTTTGTGCATGTAATATTAATGCTGTCGTTCAAAAATTTCTGCATTCCATTGGATCATTTTTCTTTGGAATGGGTATAAATATAGAACTCCAATCTGCTGGCTGTAGCGTTTATTTCCTTGGTGTAGACAAGTGAACTCTTCCAGCATTGTCTCTACTTGTTAACTAATAGTAAATCAATGTTATTTTTTCAATGCTAAATACATAAATGAGAACAAACTTGATCAGACACAGTAAAGATCATTATTGTTTTTCAATATAAGACATGACAATGAATGATAGAGAAATAGAAGATATTTTTCAATTTAATATTTCAAAATATTCCATATTTCTGAAATACAAGAAATTCATAGCAACAAGAAAAAATGCAGAAAACCAATACAAATTGAGCAAAGCTTAATAATGGTTAATTAAAGGGGAACATCAATTAATTCAAGAAGTATTGTACATATGTCTTTTAGGAGACATTTTTAATAATGTTTATCACAGCATTAGATATGGATGCAGATTTAAGGGATTCGTGACTAGAAAAATAAAAAATTAGACTTTGTAGATTGCTTTTGGTGCCATGATATGTAACAACCAAATCTATAAATTAAAGGCTCACAGCTTATGGATGAATCTTAAAGTAAAGCAAGAAGAAAAAAAAAAAAAACACCTCACTGTCATTGAGTCTATTCTGATGCATAGTGACCTCCCTCTAATTGTTATCTAAAGTTGTAAGTCTTTACAGAAGCATACTGATGCATCTTTCTTCTGAAAGCAAGAAAAGAAAGAGAAAAACACTCTGGTGTTATTATTACGCAATGCCATTTTGCATGTATAAAACGAAACATAGATGAATAAAACCTTTATTTCTAAAAGAGTACATATGTTTTCAATTACTCATGCCTGATATATTAAAATGAGTGTTTGTTTGGGAGAATGGAAGTATGTAAAGCATGCAGGGAGTGGAATGGGGCAATATATGCGTGAAAAAAAAAAATATTCTAACCTAATGGAAAATCAAACCCACCAGCCACTCCTCGGAAGGAAGGTTGGACAATCCTACTTCCATAGTGATACTGCCTCGGAAACCCAAGGAGGGGTTGCTATGAGTCGGGGCCGACTTGACGGCACATAACAACAATGGAAAATCAATAAATCTTAACTCATGCTACAATGAGTTTTTTGCTTTTCCTCTTATAATCTTCACAATCAAACTATTGTTGCATATAAAGAAAAATGTTTAATTCCTTGAACTCTGGTTCTCTAGTACCCAGTTTCTGAGATTTCTGTTCTTATAATATCAAAATAATAAAAGTATCTACTCATAGTGTTGTTATGAAGATTACACATTTTAATATGTGAAGAAGTACAAACATTTCTTATACATACTAAATGTTCAGTAGAATTGTCTTTTTTATATTTTTTTACTGTTAGAGTAAAAATACAAGAAAGTAGAAAATAACGATGAGTTTATGTATAACTGAACCATGCAGAAGAATTAAATTATTATATATTTACATAAAGATACATTATAATTATATTTAATGAGGTAATAAATAACTAGAGCCCAGAAATCAATGTTTTTGCATTAACTTCTAGGGTTTATTAGTTTTTTCAATTTTGTACAATGCTTTAATAATTCATGAATCTTGTCAAAAAAATCACAATATGTCACAAAAATATATCCATTTGTTTGTCTATCTATCTGAACACTCAGACACAGATGCAGACTTACATATATACTCAGAAGTTTAAATAGAAAGGGAAATGTTGGGTTCATATAGCTGAAAATCCTAGAGGTAGAGAGAAAGGATCCAGGTGAATGTTAGTCTTAATTTTTATAACATGCTCAAAATTTTTTATTTAATTTTTCTGTGCTTTTCGTGCTATTTTTGACACTTTTCTCCTGTTTTAGGTAATTTTCACCTTTAAGGCAGCTCATCTAGTGAGTGAAATACAGGTAGCAGTTCCTCAACTCCCATCAACATATTGTTTCCACTGTTTATACATTTCATAAGCACTTAGGGAGCTAGATTCAACTTCTTTCTTCAATGACCCAGTAACATTTTCTCGTTGTCACATGGCCCAATGAACATCTTTCAACTGGTTTATGTGGAGGGAGAATACTGTGACCTGATTGGTATGTGACCTTCAAAGCCATTCATGAAACATATGATGAATCATTCTCAATGAAACCTTGAAGGTGATATGGATGCTATTTTGCCAATGAAAAATGGGAAATTGTTTTACTGGGAATTATGGGCAATGAATGTTGGGTAAGTAACCAACTATCAACTTTAGGACTAAATTGTTGGAGTATTTATCTTAAACTCTTAATAGTGTTTTTCCCAATAGGAAAATAAGGAATTTTCCTTAGAGTCTTTTTTTTAAGCCAGCCCTACTACTATTTTATATGTTTTTCTCATGTTTCAAGTCTTTCCTAATACCTCTCTATTCTCACATCCTCCTGTGTCAACACTTTAGATTCCAAAAATTCTTTGTTTTCACACATTTATAATGCTCTGAGTGTATTTAGATGCTGTGCTTTAACAGAAAGGCACAAGAGGAGAAGAAACACATAATGTTTGTCATCCAAAATCTGACCTTTAATGTTACTCAATATTGTATTTATAAGTTATTCTCTTGCTTTATGGGCAATCAAAAGTAAGTGCATATCATTTGATAAAATCTGTTCAGCTGAGAGATTATTGGGGTCAAACTAAAGGATGTAGGTTGATTACCTCGTCAATTTTCTCTGTAGCACAGGCCTAAGAATCAGTAATTCTGATGTTCTCTAGAAAGCCCAGAGAATTTTATGCTCAAGATATCCCTGTTAAAAGAATCAGGCCAGTTTCAGAGTCATGAAATGTGCTTGAGACACGAAAGAAGTTTGTTTATGTTTTAAGAGAATATACCCAAAATAAGGAGCTCTGGTGACAAAGAAGTTAATGTATGTGGCTGCTGACCGACAAGCCGGCAGGAGGAACATAACAGCTGCTTTGTGGGAGAAAGATGAAGCAATGTGCTTCCATTAAGATTTGTGGACTTGGAAAGCCTTATGGGGCAGGTCTACTCTGTTTTACAGGGTCGCTATGAGTCCAAATTAATTTGATGGCAGTGAGTTTGATTTGCTCCTATCATAAGATAGGTATTGAATAAATACTTTGAAACCTGGAAGAGCCAGAATTTAACAGCACTTCCTTGTTTTTCTGAGTCTCGCAAGTTTTCCACCATTGGAAGGGTGCAGTCTTACACTTTTCTATCACTCATTTTAGTGAAAATATTTGACCATTCCTTAACAGGTTTCCACCTTACAAAAGGTTCAGCCATTTCCAGGTTATACTGTACTTAAACATGTAAACTAAAACCAATTAAACCCACTGCTTGAGTTGAGACCCATAGGATAGATTAGAGCTACCCCACAGGGTTTCCAAGGCTGTAAATCTTTTATGAGAGCAGACAGCCTCATCTTCTCCCAGGGAGTGGCTGGTGGATTCAAATTGCTACTCTTTTGGTTAGCAGCCAAATGCCTTAACTGTTGCACCACCAGACTTCCCTCTTGTACAAAAACTGTACATAAAACCTAAGGCGCATGTTTTGGTCCTGTAAATTTTGATTTCTTGAAAAAAAAAAAAAAAACATGAAAGTTATTGAGAGACAAATTTTAAACCTTAAAAGATAACATACTCTGGTTGAGTTGATTTTTTTTTTTTTTTAATCTTTAGATGAAAGTTTATACAGAAAATAAAGTTTTGTATTCAATTTTATATACATTTTGTTTCTTGACATTAATTTCAATCCCTTCAATGTAAGAACACTGTTTACATTTCCACTTTCAATTCCCTGTTTCCTTTCATATAGTTTTTCTGCCTCTTCCTGTCTTCTAAACTTTCTTTTTGTGAAAATTCTACCCTTTCGGTCTTGTATTACTCTGAGGAGTAATTTCCTCTCAGACATTAAAGTTCAATTTATAGGCCTTTTATATGGCTGAAAAGTGGTCTCAGGGAGTGGCTTCAATTCCAAGTTAGAAAGGTGTCTAAGGCCATGGTCTCAGGGGTTTCATAAGTACTGTCAGAGCAGTAAGTCTGGTCTTTTCAATGTTGTTGTCCCTTTTTTCTCCCACTCTATTTGGTAACTTCTATTGTGATTGTGGTCAGAGTCATTGGTGGTGGTAGCAGGCACCAACAATTTCTTCTGGTCTCTGGTTAGTGGAAGTGGTGCTTCATGTAGTCCATCAATCCTCTGGAGTAACTATCTTCTTGAGTCTTTGATTTTCTTCACTCTTTTTGCTCCAAACAAAAAGACACCAATAATGATAACTTAGATGGTGATTTGCAAGCTTTTAAGACCGCAGTCACTACTCACAAAAGCAAGATGTATCACATTGTCTTTATAGACTGTGGTATGCTAATTGATCTAGAGCTCCCCCAGTATTATGGTCCCTAGCCCTTAAGCCCAGTATCTCAGTCCTGGGAGGAATTTGTGACTGTGCTCCCTATGTGCTTTATCATATACAAAAGTATATTTACAGGATGTTCAAATATATATGTAGGAATACCTACTGCCAATCTTATGTGTGTATGTCGGTGTACTCTCATATGCCCTCCCACTTGTGTTCAGTTGTATAACTGTATTTGTATCTACTTGTAAATCATTGTTATTAATGCTGTTGCAAAACTATATATGAAATAGTATTCATTGTTTTTGCCTTTTACTCTTGCACACTTTCAGTGTCTTCCTTTGCTTCCTTATGCTGTGCTGGCTTACCGCATATTGTGTGTCTTTCTCTTCACCAAAGTTAGCATGTGTCTATTATAGAGTTAGTGATTTTCTCTCCCACCCCCTCCCATCCCTTGTAACCATCAGAAAATATTTCTTTCTCTAGGTAAATATTTTCTTGGCATTTTATAATTGTTGTCTCATACAATATTTGTCTTTAGTGATTGACTTATGTATTACCCAGTATAATGTCCTCCAAGTTCATCCCTGTTTTGAGATATTTTCTGGATTCTTTGTTATTCTTTAAATTTGCATAGAATTCCACTGTGTGTATGTACCACAGTGTTTACCCATTCATCTCTTGATGGACACCTAGATTTTTTTCATAGCAATTGTATTTTCTCTAGTGAATAATGCTTCAATGGTCATAGGTGACCATATGTCTATTCATGCCATGGCTCTTATTTCTCTAAGATACATGCTTGTGAGTGTGATTGCTTGATCATATGGTATTTTTATTTCTAGCTTTTTAAGAAAGCCCCATACCATTTTCCATCATGATTTCACCATTTAACATTCCCACTAATAATGTATCAGAGTTCTAATCTTCCCACAACCTTGTCAGAATTTGTTGTTTCTGTTTTTTTGATCAGAGCCATTTTGACGGTTTGAGATACCATTTCACTAGAGTTTTTATTTGCATCTCTCTAAAGGCTAATTGAGAAATCTGGTAGCATAGTGCCTAAGGATTTGACTGCTAACCAAAAGGCTGGCGGTTCAAACCCACCAGCCACCCCTCGGAAGGAAGGTTGGGCAATCTACTTCTGTAGTGATACTGCCTCGGAAACCCAAGGAGGGGTCACTATGAGTAGGGTCCAACTCAACAGCATATAACAACAACAACAATGGCTAATTGGGAGCTTTGGTGGCGTAATGCTTAAAGGCATTTGACTGCTAACCACATGGCTGGAAGTTCAAACCCACCAGCCACTCTTCCGAAGGAAGATTGGGCAGCCTACCCCAGTAGCAATACCACCCCAGAAACCCAAGGAGGGGTGGGTGTGTGTCTGATCTGACTCAACAGAAGTGAGGTTTTTTTTTTTTTTTTTTTTTTTTTAATTGGCTAATGACTGTGAGCATCAATCCATGTGTTTGTTAGCTGCCTAAGTGTCTCCTTTGGTGAAATGTTTGTTCATGTACTTTGCTTATTGTTTAATTGTATTGTCTTTTTGTTGTTGAGATGTTGCAGTTTTCTATAAATTTTAAAGATTATACCTTGTCATGTATGTCATGACAAAAAGTTTTACCCAATATTGGTTTGCCTTTTTATTCTTCTGATGAAGTTTTATTTTTTAATAAGCAGAAGTATTTGATTTTTAGTAGGTTCCAGTCATCTAGTTCATTTTCTTCTGTTTGTGCATTTATAGTTATGTTTGATAGACTATTTATGCCATAAAATAGAAAACTTAGGCTTGCTCATTTTTCTGTGATCTTTTTAGTTTTATGTTTTATATTTAAGTCTTTCATTTATTCTGAGTTAGTTTTTGTGTATGGATATGTGTTTAGATATGGATCTTGTTTCATTTTTCTGCAAATGGATATTCTACTTTGCTGCAACCATTTGTTAAAGAGACAATATCTTCCTCATTTAATGGATTTTGATACTTTGTCGAAGATCAACTGTCCATAGATTTATGGATTTATTTCTTGGTTCTCAATTCTGTCCCTCTGGTCTGTGTGTCTATTATTGTACTAGTACTTGGCTGTTTTGACTCCCATGACTGTATAATAAGTTCTGAGATGGGGTGGTGTGGGGACTGCTACTTTGCTCTTCTTCTTCAGGGATAATTTACTTATCTGAGGTTTCTTTATTTTTCATATAAGGTTGGTGATAAATTTTACCATCTCATTAAAGAATATTGTTGGAATTGTGATCAGGATTGTATTACATCTATAGATTGCTTGGGACAGTATGGATATTGTCATAATGTTAAATCTTCCTAATCACCAACCTGCTATGTTTTCCCATTTGCATTGGTCTCTTGTTTTTTGCAGTAGTGTTTTACTATTTTCTTTGTATAACTCTTTTACATCTCTACTTAGGTTCATTTCTAAGTATTTTATCTTAGTGGGTACTTTGTAAATGGTTAATTGTAAACAGTATTGTTTTCTTAATTTTCTTTCAGAATTTTCTCTTTGTTAATTAGCGGATCCTGACTGATTTTTGTTGGATGATTTGCTAACTCCTTCTATTACTTTCAGTGACTGTCTTGTATAGTCTGAGATTTTCTATGTTTAAGATCATTCTATGTGCAATTAGGGATAGATTGATTTCCTCCTTACAAATTTGGGTGCTATTTTTTTCCCTTTCTTGCCTTAATGCTCTATCTAGGACATTCAATACAACATTGAATAAAAGTGTTCATAAAGGGCATTCTTGCCTGGCTTCTCTTCTCATATGGAATGCTTTTAGTTTCTCCACTGAGAGTAATACTTGTTGATTTTGTAATATGCCCTTAAATATGTTGAGGAATTCTCTTTTATAATTATTTTGCAGAGAATTTTTATCAGGTATGAGTGTTAGATTTTATCAAATGCTTTTTTTAATCGAATGTTTTGGGTTAGTTGAGATAATCATATGATTTTTTTCCTTTTATTTACGTAGTGGATTATACTGATTGATTTTCTAATTATGTTGAACCATACCTGCTATGAATCTCACTTTATAATGAAGTTGTTGTTGTTGTTGTTGTCATGTGCCATCGAGTCCGCCCCAACTCATAGCGACCCCTCCGTGCGTTTCCGAGGCAGTATCACTACGGAAGTAGGATCGCCCAACCTTCCTTCCGAGTATAATGAAGTAGTATTAGTATTATCAAATATAATGTTGAATTCTGTTGGCTAAGAATTTTTTGAGTCTTTATATCTATTTTCATGAGAGATATTGGCTTATAATTTTCTTTCTTCACAGTGTCATTGTCTGACTTTGATATCAAAGTTATGGTTGCTTCATCGAATAACTTCTAGCTTATTCATTCCTTCCTAGATTCTGAAATAGTTTAAGTAGGATTGTTGTCAACTCCTCTCTGAATGTTTGGTAGAATTCTTAAATGAAGCAATCTTGGCCAGGTAGTTGGTGTGTTTCTAGAATTTTTTTCATAATATAGTTTGTGATTCTTTTTATCTCATAGATTCTTTTGCAATGTCACCCATGCCATTGTTATTCTGGTTATCTGTACCTTCTCAGGCTTTTCCTTTGTCACTTTGGCCAGTGTTTTGTCTACTTTATCAATCCTCTTAGAAAACCAACAAAGGGAGCTCTGGTAGCATAGTGTCTAAGGCACTTGACGGTAACCAGAAGGCTGGCAGTTCAAACTCACCAGCCACTCCTTGGAAGGAAGATGGGGCAATCTACTTCTGTAGTGATACTGCCTTGGAAACCCAAGGAGGGGTCGCTATGAGTTGGATCCGACTCAACGGCACATAACAACAACAACAACAACAACTCCTGTTGAGTCTATTCTTTTGTTGTTCTATTTATTTCTTCTCTAATCTTTGGTATTTTCTTTCTTCTGGTGACTGTGGGTCTATTTGCTGCTCTTTTTCCATCTATTCAAGTTGTAGTATTAAGCTATTTATTTTGGGATTTTCATATTTTTTGGTGTGTGTGTATGCATTTATTGCTGTGAATGCTCCTTCTAAACACTGCTTTTTTTGTGTGTACCAGAGTATTTAGTATGTTGGGTTTTCATTCTCATTTGATTTGAGGAATTTGTTGTTAATTTCTTCTAATATTTGGT
>NW_006921773.1:3847748-3854451 GCF_000298275.1 Orycteropus afer afer | reverse complement strand
AATTTTGACTTCCTCTCCATATAGAAGTTCTATTGGTACATCATTTGTTCTCCCTTCTTGCATTGGAGTTGTTGATTAAAAACTGACATATCTGTTTTCCTGTTTTCATTTCTATAGCTTTATTTTACTTTTGAGTTCTTTACCTTGGTTGGTATCTGAGGGAAGCTGTAGTGTGTTTTAATCTCAGGTTGTTCTCTGGTATAATTGGTCTCTATCCAAAGAACTGCCTTCATTATTTCTTGTGAAGTTGGTCTGTTTTTTACAAATCCCCTTAATTTCTGTTTATGTGTGAAATGTTTAATTATATTACCTTATTTGAGAGACAATTTTGCTAGATATGATTTTTGGTTGGAAAATCTTTTCTTTTGTGTTTTTATATAGGTCATCCCTTTGCTTCCTTACCTGAATGCTCTCTACTGAGAAGTGAGAGCTTAGTCTTATTGGTGCCCTTTTGCAGGTGATATTCCATTTCATACAACCTGTTCTCAGAATTCTTTTTTGTCTTTAGTTTGGGAAAGTTGGATTATAATGTATTGTGGTGACTCTCTTTTGGGCTCTATCCTGTATGAGGTTTATTAAGGTTTTTGAATAGAAATTTCATCTTTCATATTAGGGAAGTTCTCTGCCAGCAAAACTTCAGATTTGCTCTTGCTGTTATTTGTTTCCCACTGTTATGGAATTCAGTAAGGTATACATTATTCCTCTTTTTCCTCTTGATATTGATAGTGTCCTACATAACCCTTAGACTCTCTATATTTTTCTTTATCCTTTTTTCTGACTCATCCTTAGTCAATTTTTTATCAAAAGATTTGTCTTCTATTTCTCTGATTCTTTCTCAATTGATTCAATTCTACTTTTAGGTCCTAATATTTAATTATCTAGCTCTGAAATTTTATTGTTACTCTTCTGAATATCTAGTTGCATTTTTTTATTGATTGATAATAATTGTCTATTTTGCCATTTAATTCTATGTATAGTTTTACAGAATTCTTCTAGAGTTCTGTTTGTGTTTACTTGATTTCTTTCTTCTCTTTTAGAATCATATATATAAATTTATTGAATCACTTATTGAGTAGTTCCATTACATATCTTCCTCAGGAAGATACCCTTGTACTTTATTTTGGTCACATGTTTGAGCAATCTTGTCCTGATTCTTTATGTGATTTGATAATGTTTGTTGTCTTCGAGTCATTAAGTTGTTATCTTATTTATTGAATGATTATATGTTTGCCACACCCTGTTTTTGTTGTTTTTTTCCCTGGGTGGGGAAGGCTGGTGTGCTACACTGGTCAGTAGTATGACAGTGCTGGAGTTCTCAGAACCTGTCTCTGGGTGGACAGAGCTATAGCTTGTAGTGTGAACCGGGGTCTCTGTTTACTGTCATGTGTGGTGGCTGAGGGCAGCCTGGACAAGCATTGACCACTATCTATTGTCAGTCCAATGGATGTGAATGGGTGATAGCACTCATCAAGAGGGCAGAGCTATATTTCTGGTAGGCATGATGGGTGAGCAAGGGTGCAAGAGAGTGTTTTCCTCTTGCCATTTGCTGTGTAAATGGAGTGGTGGGCAGCATAGGGGAGCTGGAGTACTTTTGCACTAAGAGAACATTATGTGTCAAGGGGAGGGGGGCTGTGTAGGTGGGTGGGATCAAGGGAATGGTGTCATCTAAGCAGTCTTGCATGGATCAGAGGGAGTAGTTACCAGTTGCAGGGTGGAGCAGTTGGTGAGGTCACCAAAGTGGTCCTAAGATGCTTAGAGGGGCAGGTCACTGGCCAGGGTCAGGGTTGGGTGGGTAGGACACTGTGGCTGCTGCCACTTGACAAGTGGTCAAGGGAGGATGACAGGTAGGTATGTGTGTGAATGAGACAGGGCTCAGCTTGAACTGTAGTCGCTGGTGGTCAAGTTTGTGGGGATATATGTGTCTGTGCCTCTAATTATGAAGAGGGGAGGGGTAGCAAACTCCTCAGGTCACTGACGGAGGTTGTCTAGGTACTTTCTGTTGACTGCAGTAACAATCAAGACCTGACATTGCTCCATTGGCAGGAGGAAGGGCCAATCTATAGCCCACTAAGTTGGGAATCTATTGCTTCACACATGCCAGCCACTCTAATGGTCAAGGACCATCACTCTGGAGTTAATCTGTCTCTGGATCCTAGATCCCTCCCTACTCTGTGGGCACCCAAATCCCTGGATCTCTCATCCTCCTTCCTGTGCTTTCCCTTCTTAGATCTTTATTCTGTTCTGCTCACCTTTCTTCCCTCCTAGTGTGTCTACTCAATTTCTCTGTTTCTTTTTGGGGATGCTGTGAAAATTTTTTTTTTTTCCTGGGCTCCTTATCTATGATTGCTACTGACTTTGTCTCAAAAAACCACGCTGAGTTGGGATGCTTGGCAGAGTTCTTCCATTCTCTGTCTCTAGTCAGTCATTATGTTTGTTCACTTTCTCCTTCCAATCAATGTTTGATTCAATTTTTTATCATTTCTTTTAATGTTTTGGGTTTAAAGATTGTTATTTTCATCTGTTTCACTAGGTTTTTAGAGTCTTTGCTCTAGAGTGATGATGTAGTATGTCTTACTAAGACATCATCTTGGCTCTAACTGTTGTTTAGTTGATTCTGACTCATGGTTTCCCCATGTATTACAGAGTAGAATTGCTCCATTGGGTTTTCTTAGCTGGAATCTATAAGGAAATATTTCAGCAGGATTTTCATGGTGTTGCTGAATTGATTCCAACAACCATTCTTTAGGTTAGTGTTGTTGTTGTAGTTAGGTACCATTGAGTTAATTGTGACTCATAGAGACCCTATACAGAATCAAATAAAGCAATGCCCAGTCCTATGCCATCCTCACAATCTGTACTATGTTTGAGCCCAATATTGTAGCCAATGTGTCAATCCATCTCATTGAGGGCCTCTCATTTTTCCTCTGACTATCTACTTTATCAAGCATGATATCCTTCTCCAGGGACTGATCCCTTCTGACCAAAGTCAGGGAGAAAAGTCAGGCTATTCTCACTTCTAAGGAGCATCCTGGTTAAACTTCTTTCAGGAAAGATTTGTTCGTTCTACTGGTAGTTCATGATATTTTCAGTGTTCTTTGCTAACACAACAATTCAAAGGCATCAGTTATTCTGTGGTCTATCTTATTGTCCAGTTTTCACATTCATTTGAGGTGTTTGAAAATTGAGCACACCTTTGTCTTCAAAGTGGCATCATTGTTCTTCAACACTTTAAAGAGTTCTTTTGCATCAGATTTTCCCAGTGCAACATGATGTCTGATTTCTTGACTGCTGCTTCCATGAATGTTGATGTGGATCATAGTAAAATGAAATCTTTGACAACTTCAATCTTTTCTCCATTTATCATGGTGTTGCTTATTGGTCCAGTTGTGACAATTTTTGTTTTCTTTACTGAGATGTAATCTATACTGAAAATTGTCATCTTTAATTTTCATCAGTAAGTGCATTAAGTCATATTTACTCTCAGCAAACAAGGTTGTTCCCTTAGCATATTACAGGTTGTAAATGTGTTTTCCTCTAATTCTGACGTCATGTTCTTCATACTGTCCAGCTTCTTATATTATTTGCTCAGCATACACACTGAATAACTATGGTGAAAAGATACAACCCTTCCTGATTTTAAGCCACACAGTATCCCTTTGCTCTGTTTGAACAACAGCTTCTTCGTCTATGTATAGGTCTAAGTATAGGTTTCTCATGAGCACAATTAAGTGCTCTGAAATTCCCTGTCTTCTCAATGTGGTCCATAATTTGTCATGATCCACACAGTCAAATGTTTTTGCATAGTCAATAAAGCACATGTAAACATCTTTCTGGTAATTAATACATCTTGATTACACGTTTGGTCAATTTCACACTGGAAAAGTTATAAAAATGTTCAGTTTCCTCATCTTTGTCTTTGTTGTTTGCTGTGTGAATTTGAATAATAGTAGTATTAAGTGGTCTTCTGTGTAGGCTTATGGATATTATTCTATCATGGACAGCATTGTATTTCAGATTAAATCATAGCACATTCTTTGTGATGATGAATGTGATGCCATTCCTCTTCAATTTGTCATTCCCAGCACAGTATATCATATGGTTTTCTGATTCAAAATGGCCAAAACCAGTCCATTTAAACTCACTGATGTGTAGGATATCAATATTTATGCATTCTATTTTATTTTTTATAATCTCCAATTTTCCTAGATTCATACTTCACACATTCCATATTCCAATTATAAATGGATGTTTGCAGCTGTTTCTTCACATTTTGAGTCATACTGCATCAGCAAATGGATGTCCCAAAAGTTTACTTCATCCACCTTATTAAGGTTTACTCTACTTTAAAGAGGCTGCTCTTCCCCAGTCATATTTTGAGTGCCTTCCAACCTGAGGGGCTTATCTTCCAACACTATATTGGACAATGTTTCATAGGTATTCATGAAATTTGCCAGTAATATATGAGGCAATGTTTCACTGCTATTCATAAGGTTTTCACTGGCCAAATCCATAAGAAGTAGACCCCCTTCCTTCTTCAAGTCTGTCTTACTCTGGAAGCTCTACTGAACCCTGCCCACCATGGATATTGGAAATATCAGTGGCACAGCCTCCAGCCTCACAGCAACATGCAAGCCACCACAGTAGGACAACCTGATGTACAAATGTTGAGTACAATGGAAGACCACAAAACAATGTGCATACAAAACGTGCATACAAACATACAAAGCATATGTATATTAATCATGAATACAAGACATGTAGAGACAGAACACTGACACATTCTAAAAGTTTAATATCTCAATGATGTCAATAACAATCCATTGTCATCTTTCCTCTCTGATATAAATATTATGTTTGACTTGTTCTGCTATCACATGAAGTGAATTGTGTGTAGAGGACAGGGGAAGTTCTGCATACTGATGCAGCCACAGTAGAAAAATTATCTTTGCATTAAAATCATCTTTTCCCAGATGAAATATTGATGTTATCTAGAGCAGTAAACCTTGGTGGTATTAACAGCAAAGTTGCCAACTTATTAAAAAAATCCCTGATAATTCTTCCATTGTGCCAGTCATAGTCATGTAAATAAATGTAAGATAAATTAGAAATTTCAATGGGATTTCTATCCTGTGTGCACTGATTTCTGCAACACTTCTTTCACTTCTTGGGGATTCCTGCAAGATAGATTCCTGTCAAGTCTAAAGAGTTAGCCTTCTCATCAAGTGTAGAACTAGAGGCTACAAGTATAATCCTTTTTAGAGACTGAATTAGTACCCAATTCTGTTTCAGTCACTTTGGGTTTCTTAATTTTTCATGCTGGTTTTGCCTGTTTCATACTTAGCAAAACTTTTATCAGTGTCAAATTTGCTAGTGAAAATCTCTGTTTGCCATTAGAGATTTTTTTACATTTTTTGATGATTTCATTAGAAATTTAGAAAATCAAACTAGAAAGTAGAAAACTCATTCATATCTAACAGTTTTACTCTTTCCACCATACTTATAAGCCTTTACAGGTTTATGTATATGGACATTGATTTTTTTTAATAAAAACACATTTTGTATCAATATGAAGTTTCATCTCATGTTTTCCCAAATTAGTTTATAAAAAAAAATTAATGAACTGTCTTTGATCAAAACACTGTAGGTTGTATAATTATTTCCATTGATATAATTGGTTAAGAGGAAAAAACAACAAGTTACTTTTAATGAACCTTCTAGATTTAAATTTGTTACAATATACAAATACATTCATAACTATGTAGTACATCCAAATTAAACTAGCATTCTCTGATGCTCTCAGGAGTGTTTTCCCTTGCAAAATGATAAACCTATCATATAGATCAAAATGATTTTCTATAAGTCAAATTTTATAGCACTTACAGGAAATTATTAATACTTCTCAGAAACTTTTGACTTTGTTTTATAATTATTGTTTTCTGCTTGAGTGGATAAACAAAAATATCTTTATATATAGGTGTGCACAAGACTGTTCAAAATAATTTTTAATATGAACAAATTTTGATAAATATAAAATATTCAGAGACACTTTTGTCAAAAACAGATTGCAGATAGGATCATAACACAGTATAAATATGATAAAAATGGCAAACTGTACAGTCTAACTGCTTGGATTAGAATCCCAGCTCAGGCAATTTCTAGATATAGACAAATATTTTGTCACCTTTATGCCTCAACTTTTTTATCTGTACAGTAAGAATAATAATAGTCCCTTCCTAATGAGTGGTTATGGGAATTGAATATTATAATATAGGTAAAAATATTCATTAAAATAATATAATTCATATTATTAAAGTAAGGTACTTATTTCCTCATCTTGAACCTACTTTGCAGATATATATCCATTGATAAGCTATCTTGCTATATCTATTTCTGTCTATCATCATCATTTATAGATACAAAGATAGATTATGTATTCACCTATCTACCATCTATCTAGAAAATGTATCTCATGATCCTTCCACAAAATGATAATCATCACTATAATTTGTTGGTCATTTTTTATTATTAGAGCTATAAACTCAAAACCAAAGCAAATACCATTGTTGTCAGATCAATTAGAACTCATGGTGACCCCTGTGCAAAGAGTGGAACTACTTTATAAAGTTTGTTTGCCTCATCATAACAAAAGCAGGTTGTCAGGTCTTTCTTCTGCAGCATCACTGCATGGGTTTGACTGTCAACC
>NW_006921773.1:3845959-3847448 GCF_000298275.1 Orycteropus afer afer | reverse complement strand
AGAATATGTTTGCAATTGTAAATTTGAAGTTATAATTCTATAAGCAGATGAGCATATTTTAGCTAATCAAGCCACTATTTTGAAAGATTGAGAACTATGGAGGTAAGCTTTGTAATAGTGTATAATTTTAATGACATATCTAATCAGAGATTTAGATGTTGTACTTAACACTGAACATTGTTTTCTTGTGAACAGGTGTATGAAATGTCTAATTTCTTTTTTTTTTTTTTTTCTTGCTTAAAAGATGTACCAGAACTTTGTTATTTTCAAATTCTCATCATTTTTGGTGAGTCCTTAGTGTCATGAACTGTGTAGTGTCTTATGTTTTACCTATGAACAGTTTATTAAATTACTCTACTGCAGCTTCATAGATTCTGGCAGAAGAAACAAGAATCCTGAGTGAAGAAAATAATTGTATTACGCACAGCACAGAAGGCCATATGAGATGCATATTTCATCACTTCCTCTTACCAAGCCAATCTCACAATGTTGATGTTAAGGTCCCCAGTTTGGATATTGCAACTCATTGGATTTGTATATGAGCTGATGAAAGGTCTTCTAACTAACATGCCCACTTTTGTCTAGAAGAGGAAGTAATACTTTAATAATTCTGGCCTGCAAGAAAAGAAGAAAGAAAGAGAAAAAAGAAATAGATTCTCTTCCTCAGAGTGAGGTAATATGGCTTTCACCCATAAAACATCTATGAAAGGACAGTCAGAAACAAATGCAGCCAGTGGAAATGGAGAAATGCGAGTAAGCCATGTAGAATTGTGTTCCAACCCCAATGCTTATGCCAGTTTTTATTACAGCAAGTAGTGCTGATGGTCAGGAAAGAATGAATAGAATATTAAACATATATTCCTGTGAACACTTATTATAGAAAATGAATCAATAGTGCATCCATCTTCTGTAATTTATTTATTAAAAATAATAGATATAGATTATAGGCTCAAATATGAATACAACATTAAAATCTTTTATAAAAATATATGAAAAAATAGTTTTATCCTATACTTGGAAGTATTTTGAAAACATTGCCCTAAAATTACTGAAATTTAATTAAATTTACAAAATAATCTTAGTTATGTGCAAAATTATTTAAAATATCAGTTACACAGTGAAAGAAAGTATTCAAAAATATAAAAACTATAAAGGGCCATCATTCAGGGGATGTAAAATATATACAGTTCAATAAGAAAATGACTATCAAGTTAATAATAAACAGAGTGCAGGAAGTGAGTTGGCATTTAGAGATGGACATAACATGTATTTAAATAGTGAATCTCAGTTGTTGTTGTTGTTGTTATGTGCCGTCGAGTCAGCCCCGAGTGAATCTCAGTATCAGTAGTCATTAGTAAATGCACTCTAACACAAATTTGAAACACTATTTTAGATTCATCTAGTGGACTAAAATGAAACTATATATTCCATAGAAAGAATGTATATATATATATATATGTGTGTGTGTGTGTGTGTGTGTGTATACACA
>NW_006921773.1:3830742-3845507 GCF_000298275.1 Orycteropus afer afer | reverse complement strand
TAACCACAACATAACTTATATATATATATTTGTATATTTGTGCATTTTGAGGTCAGGAGCTTCAGAGTGCTAGTCAAATACATATATATATATAAATGTGGAAGATAATGAAGTTGCCAAGGCTTTGATTCTACTTGTATCACCAAAGAACTTTCATGGAAGAAGCAGTCAAGAAATTAAATGATGCATTGCATTGAGCATATCTATTGCAAAAGACTTCTTTAAGGTATGGAAAATCAGAGATGTCACTTTGATGAGTAAGGTGTGCCTGACCTATGCCAATGCATTTCCAGTAGCCTCATATGTATAAGAAAGCTGACCAACAAAAAAGGAAGACCAAAGAATGTATGCATTAGAACTGTGGTATTGAAGAAGAATATATTATAGATTATCAGAAGAATGAACAAATCAGTGTTAGAACAAATAGATTTAGAATGTTCCTTTGAAATTAGGATGGTGAGATTTTGGCTCGATTACTTTGACCATGTCACCAAGAGCACTCCCTAGAAAAATACACTGTTTTTGTTTGAAGATCAGAAAAACCACAGGAAATCCTCAATCAGATGAATTCATAAAATAGCCAAAGCACTGAACTCTAACATACCAAGGATCAGAAAGATGGCCCAGGCTTGGGCAACATTTCATTCTGTTCTATATAACATCACCATGAGTTGTAGCCAAGTCAGTGGACTATAACCACAACAGGATTATGAGAATTTTACTTTTTTATCTTATCTAATTTAACTAATTCAATTAAATTTTGTAGAAACCAATTAAATGTGACTGTAAAAGTATATTTAGATGAAAACTGAATTTAAGCTTAAAAACAAAAAGATACTAAATTATGTATGGATAATGCCACTGTAACTTCCTGATAAAATTTGAAAAAACTTAAGGGTTTGTTCTCATGTTCCTTTGTGATTACATTAAGATTTTTTATTTACTTTATAATCACCAAAATTAAAAAAAATATTTGCAGTAGAGTATATGTGGTAATATGGAAAAAATGAAGACACCCTCCAATCAGATAACATAAATATGTATATACATATCAAAATTTCATATTTATAGTTTTAATATAAAAATGTAATATATATAAAATTTTTATTGTAAAAAGTAAGTAAATATTACCATTAATTGACCAACAAATAGTGTTCAGGATAAGAGGTCTTCAAATATGTTTTAAAACATAGAAGAATGCCAAAAAATATGTATAATGATGCTTAAATTGCAAAGTAGTTTTTGGGGAGAAGGGGATTCAGGGTGTTGGTTAAATTATATTTTAACATAATCTGAATATTTAGTTTTATTGTTAAGACAGATAATTATGTTTTGAACAATTAAAACTTATTTAGAAAATAAGTGAGTACAGATCATGCAGAAATGCATCAAAATACATGTAATTTTTTCTTGGAAATGAATCTTATTAGTTACAAGAAACCAAATCCTTTCATTTTGAGTCTTATTTATATAGAAGAGTCAAGAATATTTTCAAAGTGTTATCATAAATGACATTGCTAGGCAAATAAAATTATCCATTATATCTCTTTGCTTATTAATTATTCCTAGGTAGTACAATAACGTGTCAATCAAATCCCTCTTTTATTTGTCTTAAGTTAAGGTGTTATCTTAATAGATAATGAGAATGACTTTCATTATCCACTCATGTAATGGATAAAGATTTTCCTTTATTTTAATTTTTTATACACATTAGCAAATGCATTAATAATACTGATTAATATGAATTTATTATTAACTTGCTCTGTCTCTTTTATCCCTTTCCTCAGTTACTGTTTTAGAAGCTACTATATATTCTCACTAGGCAGAGCCTTCCATGTCACAAGAATATGCAATCATATCCCATCTAAATAAATCTCTCTTTCTATAACATAGAAACTTATCTTGTGTGGGAATAAAAAAGGCTAAATTGAGCATCACAAGATGTGATTTTATATTATTTATGTCTTTTTGTAGTAAGATAAATTCTTGGACTTCAGTTTTCTTACCTCCAAAATTTAAGATTATTATAAATATATCTAAATTACTTACAGTCTTAATATATAACTTTCTCAAAGCAACAATAAGAAAATGACCATCTGATGAATTATCCCATGGGCTTTTAATGTAGATATGGTGGAATTTAATACTATTGAAAAGAATCAGGTAGTAAACATATATTTGTTTTATTAAATAAAACACTAAAATACATGGCTGTTGTTCCTAGTTACGATATAGTTGATTCCAACTTACAGCAACTCTGTGTGTACAGAGCAGAGCTACTCCATTGAGTTTACAAGGCCATGATCTTTTGGCAGCAGATTGCCAGGCCTGTTTTATGAGGTACCTAGGAGTGAGTTTGAACCACCAACCTTTTGGCTAGTAATCAAACATTTAAACATGTTTGTTGCCTAGAGAATCCAGGACATACATTGAGATACCTCATATATAAAATAAAGTGTGGTTCACACCATCTTTCCCTTTTTTTCCTGTCATTATTTTCAATGTAAGTAGAAAGAGTCAAAGAAGATATAATGGGATCCTTTGGTCGTCCATTCTTTCTGCCCTAGGAACAAATCTGGTTTGAAGGGAAAGAATGGTTTCCTGGAACTCTCTGAACCTAATTACTTTGTCAAAGTTGTTGCATGTTTATCTTGAGCATAGGGCCCTGTACATTTATTTTGCACTGACACTCACAGATCATGTAGTTGATCTGCTTTGAGTGTTACTGAATTCCTGCACATTCTGGATCCATGAAAATTCTGTGCTCATGGAGCATGTCAAAATATATATACCAAAAAGGCAGTTAAGGACTGCAGAATGCATATTGGCCATTTCTACTCTGTTCACATGCCTTTAGCATCTTTTGAAAGTTTGGTGTGGTTTTAATAAATTCCCTTAACTTCTCGTTATCTGGAAATCTCCTCATTTCACCTTTAGATTTGATTGACAGTTTTTCTAGGTATATAATTCTTGCTTGAATATCCCCCCCCCAGGTTTTATATATATCATCACATTTCCTTTAACCACACGGTTTCTGCTGAGAAATCAGAGCTTAGTTTTATTGTTTGAACTTTATATAACTTTTCATTTTTCTCATGCCTCTTTCAGGATTCTTTCTTTGTCTGGTTTTAGTGAGTTTGATAATGGCATGTCTTGGTGATTTTCTTTTGGATTCAATGCTGTATGGGATTCATTACACTTCTTCAATGGATACAGTCTTCTCTTTCATCATTTTAAGGAAATTGTCTTCCAACAAATCTTCAACAATTTTCTCTGTGGTTTTATTTATCTCTTTCTTTTGTGGATTTCTGAATACAAGTAGGTTTTTCCTCTTGATGGTATCCCAAATAAACTTTAGACTTTCTTCATTTTGCTTTGATCTTTTTTCTAATTGATCCCTTAACAAATTAGTATCGAGGTATTTGTCTTTAATCTCATTATTTTTTGTTCCATGGATTCAATTATACTCCTTTGCCCCTTCAATATATTATATATCTCTGAATTCTTCATATTAATTTTTTGGATTTCTTTTTGTTTTGTTTTTGTATCATTTCTAATTTTATATTTATATTATCATTTTTTCTTAGTTTCTTAATTTGTTTTATAATATTGTGTGTGTTTTCCTTAATTTTGTCAGTGTTTTTCTTGATCTTTTCAGTGTTTTCCTTGATCTGTCTCTCAGTCTATTGAAAGTACCCAAATATAATTCTTTTCAATTCTTTATCATTTAGTTCCAGCGCTGCTTCTTCCTCAGAGATGTTTTCTGGGTTTGTATATTTGTACCTTGTTTCCACTGCTTTATCTTGCTTCACAGTGTGAACTGTGATTTTCTATTATCTCTGAGACATTATGGTTTTCTTGTTTTTCTGTTTCATTTCTGGTTGTTGGTGTGATCAACCCAAGAATTTTTTGTCCTTTATTTTGTGTTTACATATCTGTATAAGCAGGGTACTGTGCTCCTCTGTTCACTAGTTGTTAGCATTTTGGCATTCACCACTTGTCTCCTGGTGGGGGAGATACAGAATGAAAGTGTGTGCACAGATCTCTCTTAGCTGTTCATAAGGAGCAGGTGAGGGGGAGTTGAGCTGGTATTGGGCACCATCCCTCATTTTTCAATTAGTGCTGAAACAAGTGGTGGCTCTCAGTAAGTGGGACTTCAGGAGGTACATGTATGTTTTGGTTATGTAAGAATGATTGCTAGCTCCCACTCAGTCTACTTAATTAATGAATTAAAAACAATAGAATAAATGACTCAAATCTCATGAACAATGAACATGAACAATCACACACAAAAAAAGAAATGCAATAAATTTTAAGAAAAGTTTTCAAAATATATTTAAAAAGGAAAAGAAAGATAAAGAGAAGAAAAAGAGTCACAATGTCTAGGGAGGGAAAAATGACAGGAGAGAACATGAGTAAAAGAATAGCAAATAAAAAAATGGGAAAACTGCAAAAGGAAAAACAAAGAATGGGAAGAATCAGAAGATAGAAAGAAAGGAACTAAGGAAAGGGAAGAGGGATAAAATAAAACAACAAGAACCAATGATGAGAAAAAGAAAAAAGGAAAAAGGAAGAAAGGATGAAGATTATAAAAAATAACTTAAAAACAAACAAACAAAAACAAAACTGTAGGGAGCTGATCATGGAACCCAGACTCTGCCAGGACACAGACTGGGATGGAATTCCTGCTAATCAAGAAGATGGATGGAGACTGGGACTTGCCTCTGTTCCCCAAGAGGGGGTGGGGTATAAGAGTATCAAGGAAAATAGTGCATCTTTCCAGCTGTCAGCCTCCAGTGCAGTAGCTTGTGCTGTCCTCGGCAATAGGAGCTTATTCTTAGGTTGCTGTCCAGGTGAGAACGCCACTTGCATGTATTCAAAATGATAATAGCTGCTGCTTGCAAATAGTGAAAATGGCTGCTTCCTCAGGACAGCTTCTGGCAGTCCACAGGTCTCTTTGTCTCCTTCTTTGTTGTTTTCTTTTCTGCTTGTCATGTACCAATTGAGTCCTTGCCCATGGAGTCCTTAGTGAGTAGAGCCATCTGGGATAATATTCCCAGTATCCCATTTAATACTGGGAATATTAAAAATGGCTGTACTCTCAGGACAGCTGGTATTATGGTGCTCCATTTGTCCCCTTACTCATTCCTTTCATTCAGGTTCTTCTACCAATTGATATTTAATCCACTTCTTTATCCTTTCCTTCAAAGCTCAAGGTTCCAGAATAGTCTTCTGTACCAGTTTCAATTGGGCTCTCATTGCATTGCTGCACAGGATCTCTGAAGCTTGTCTGCCCATTCCACCATCTTGCCGTAACTCCTCTACATTATTCTTCATGACCACAAATGATATGAGTATTGTGAAATATGCCCACCTTAATGACTGCATCTTTGAGTCAATTCTCTTTCTGCAGTGAGGCGTTAGAGGGCAGAAGTTTAATTTCATTTCATTTTGAGATTTAAATTTTTGAAGTTTCTTCAGTTCAGGCTAATTATTTCTTTGTCTGTATAATTCCCTCAACATTGCAATCAATTTTTATCTATTTGCTTATGGTCTGTTCCATAAGCCAGTAATTACAGCCACAGCTCTATCCTAGGTTTAATTCTTAAATTTGATTTATTTCTTTAGTTCCTTGTCCTCATACCTCTTTGTAATGTTGGCTATTTGAAGCAATTGGCTTTGGTGAAAAATGCAAACCCTTAATCTGATCTTTACTGCAGAGCTAAATTTCTTTCATTGCTTGAGAAATTCTAAAAGGCCTTTGCCATTTAAAGCTTCTTTAAAATCTTATTTCCTGCTGTTTGGGGTTCAGAAACATTCAACATTTCCACCACAGTAATGTATACATTTTTTTGCTACATTTCCTCTGTTTCTTTTTTTGCTTCTAACCAGCAAATTCTTGTATGTGTTTGTTTCTTTAAGTAATAATTTGATAAACACAGTAAAAATTATTACCAGCAGGCTTAGGAACCTTGGTGGCAAAATGATTAAGCTAACTAACTGAAAGTTCAGCAGTTCAAACTGACAAGCTGTTCTATGGAAGAAAGTTGTGGCTGCCTAGTTCCTTAAAGATTACAGCCTTTTAAAAACCTATGGAGCAGTTCTGTTCTGTTCTATAGGGTCACTCTGAGTTACAATCAACTAGATGCCAAATGTTTTGTATTTGGTTTACTGTGGTGCTTAATTTTATTTGTCATCCTTGCAGGTTGTCATGCCCAGTTGTTTGGCTAAGCACTAGTCTAGATGCTGCTGTGGTGTGTTTACATGTGACTAACATTTAAATCAGTTGATTGTAACTAGAACAGATTAGCAGAAAATATGGGCTTTGTGGTAAAAATGACAATGGAGAGCACATGAGAGAATTTTGAAGACCAAAGAGTTATTCCTTATGAATACCTTTTCAACAGCATAAAACAGTGACTCTGATGTGGATCTCATTGGATGGAATACACGGGAATCAAATCAAATATATCTGACGAAAGAGACTATGGAGAAGCTCAATATCAACAGTCAAAACAAGACCAGGGGGATGACTACAGAACAGATTATCCATGGAAGAAAATTAAAACAAGTCCAGAAAAGCCAACGTACAAACCTTAATATATCCCACCTGAATTTAGAGAGCATCTTATGAACAGACTTGATGCATTGTACACAAATGATCAAAGACCAGATGAGCTATGGGATAACATCAAGGCCATCATATATGAAGAAAAAAAAAAGGTCATTTAAGAGAAAATGAAGACAAAAAAGACCAACATGGTTGTCAGAAGAGTCTTTGAAACTTGCGCTTAAACAAATGGAAGAAATGATAAAGTAAATGATTTCAAATGGCAGTTTGAGAAGACAGAGCAAAGTTTCATAATAAAATATGCAAAGACTTGGAGTTAGGAAACAAAAAGGAAAAACATGTTTGGCAATCTCAAGCTGAAGGAACTGAAGAAAAGATTCAAGCCTCAAGTTGCAATACTGAATAATTCTATGGGGAAAATATTGAATGATGCAGGAAGCATCAAAGGAAGATAAAAGGAATACATAGAATGACTGTACCAAAAGAATTGGTCAATGTTCTATCACTTCAGGAGGTAGCATATGTTCAAGAACCAGTGGTACTGAAAGAAGAAATCCATGCTTCATTGGAGGCATTGGTGAAAAATAAGGCACCTGACTTGATAGAATAACAATTGAGATGTTTCAACAGAAAGTATGTAAAACTGGAAGCACCCCTTTGTCTCTGCCAAGAAATGAGGAAGATAGCTACCTGACCAACCAACTGGAAGTGATCCCCATTTGTGCCCCTTCCAAAGGAAGGTGATCCAACAGAATGCAAAAATTATGGAAAAATATTCATATCACATGAAAGTAAAATTTTGCTCTAGATAAACCAGAAATTGTTGCAGCAAGATTCAGAAGAATATTTGACACAAGGGAAATCATTACTGATTCCACATGAATCTTTACTGAAAGCAGAGAATGCTTAAAAGATCTTTGTATGTGTTTTACTATGCAAACACATGTCATTATATGGATCACAACAAATTCTGGAGAGCATTGTGAAAGAATGATAATTCCAGGGCACAGAAAGGTGCTCATGTGGAACATGTACATAGACCAAGAGACAGTCATTTGAACAGAACAAGGAGATACTACATGGCTTAAAATTAGGAAAGATATAAGTTAGGGGTGTATCATTTCACCATACTTATTCAATCTGTATACTGAGCAAATAATCTGAGAAGATGTTCTATATAAAGATGAATGCATTATCAGGATTAGAGGAGGACAACTTATTAAAAATCTATGCTATATACACAGTGACACAACTTTGCTTACTGGATGTGAAAAAAACTTGACGTAGTTACTGATGAAGATCAAAAGATACACATAAGAGATAGACGACAGATGCTAATACCAACAAATGTGTGATACCACATTGCCATTAATACCAAACACTAGATTATACAGATAAACACATAAACACCTGAGATGATCAGACAGGGGTCAGTGAACAGAAGTATACTCTAGACCAAGGATAGATTCAGGTGAGGCTAATCTTGCACAGACACCAGTGATACAAAATACCTGAAGTCCTTAGAGAAACAATAGAAGACAGGCACAGAGTAATTCCTCACAGACATCCGGACACTATGGGAGAGAGATCCAATAGATCTACTGCTTCAGAACCATAGTACTGGGGGACACCAGGCTCCATTGGCACAACAAAATACATAAAAGTGTTGCTCCACATCCTATATTGGTGAGTAGTAGCTGGGGTCTTAAAAACTTTCAAGCAGCTGTCTAACATGCAGCTAATGGTCTCCTAGTGTCAGAAGTGAAGAAAAATGCAGAAAAAACAAGGGCATTTAGAAGCAATCAGCCCTAGGATATGATGATGGTCCTCAAGATCAGAAGAACTGGATGGTTCCTGGCTACCAATGCCACTCAAGAAATGATCAAATCTGGAGATCCTGGATAGAGTGGGAGGGAAAACATGGAACATAATCCAAAAACTCAATAATGACCAGAATTACTGGTCAGATGAAATCTGGTGAGACTTCTAATACTATGGCCCTGTAATACATTCTGTGCCTGGAATAAAACTCACCGCTAGGGGCAGGTTCTCAGCTCAATGGTTAACAAGATGTACACACAGACCACTCAACCCAGGATGATTAACCCATATACTCTATGGTAATACATACCTTAGAGCAATAGACTATGGAACACCAGAGAACGAACATTCAAACTGAGGAAGTGCAGGACAAACAGGAGTGCATAAATATGAGGGGCACAGGGGGAGGGGTGCAGGGTAGGAAGGGGAGGAGACTGGGTTAGGGTTGGACATGGTGAATGGGGATGATACTAAATGTACACATTATGTTGAATGTAAAACAAGCTCTTAAAAGAAAAAAAAAGAAAAGAAATCTCAGCAGTTTAAACTCACAAGATAAAGATGAGGCTGCCTGCTTCCATAAAGACTTACAGCCTTGGAAACCCTGTGGGACATTTCTACTCTCTCCTATAGTGTCTCTATGTGTTGGAATCAATTTGATGGCAATGAATGTGAAAAAAAAAATTACAGCATTCAGTATGGATTACATCTGAACGTAAGAAAACAAAAATCCTAATAAGTAGACCAATAAACAATATCATGATAAACATTTTTACCACTAATACCAAATACCAGGCTACTGATAAATGCATAGACAAGTGAGAAGATCTGGTGGGGGTCAGTGAACAGAAAATATACCCTAGACCAAGGATAGATTTAGCTGAAGATAATCTTACATATGCACTTGTGGTACAAAACTAGCTACACACATTACAGAAGCAACAGAAGACAGAGTAGGAGTAACCTCTCAGAGACAACCATACACCTTGAGAGAGAGGATCACTGGGCCTGCTGACTTGGGACCAAAATTTCATGGAAACAATTAGTCCTAGCAACTGGTACACTATGCAATCTGCAGCCTTATGACTATGAGACCAGAAAAACTGGATGATGCTCAGCTACCACTGTTAATCACTGGGAAGGGGATCTATGTAGGAGATCCTGGATAGAAGGTAGAACCACATAGATCAAAACTCAAAATCATTTGGAAAAAAAAGGGGGGGGGGTCCAGATTTGCTGGTCTGATAGATCCCGGTGGAACCACTTAGACTATGGCCCCTAGCTGCCCTTCAGGTCTGGAATTTAACCCATACTTATGGCTTCCAGCCAAACAAAAGACAGGCACATGAATTGAACATTTGCCTGGGGTATATATGCTCCTTGGAGAGAACAATCATGGGAGAAAGAAGGGCTGCTTATGCACAGGGAGACAACTCAGGGGGAAGTAGTACATGGAGGGATGGACACAGAAGAGGTAACTATGGGGAGGAAGTGGGAGGGGAGCTGTACATTCCGGTAAATTGCGGTCAATGTCATGAGACAAAGTGTATGTGAACTGCTGTATGGAAAGTGAATTAGCTCTGTAAATTTTTCACCCAAATCAAATTAAAAAAAAAAAAAAAAGAAGCCATCTAAGATGCAACTATTTGTCTCCTCTCATCTGAAGCAAAGAATGAAGAAAATAAAAAACATATAGAAAAAAATTAGTCCAAAGATATGATAGGCTCCAAGACTGGAAGAACTAGATGGTGCCTGGCTACCAATGCCAACTGCTTGGAAAAGGATCAAACCTGGAGATCCTGGATACAGTTGGAGGAAAAAGGTGGAACAAAATACAAAAGCACAAAAATGACCAAAATTATTGGTCAGATAGAGTCTGGTGGAACCTCCAAGACTATGGCCCTTGTTTACCCTTTGGACCTAGAATTGGAAAAATTAAAATAAATAAATACACTGTGGACTACCTAGAGAATGAACAAATCTTAAAAGATTTATCTTAAAAGAAGTACATCCATAATACTACTTAAAAGGGAGCATGGATATGTTATTAGGAGGGACCAGACCTTGAAGAAAGACATCATGTTTTGAAAAGTAGAGAGTCAGTGAAGAATAGGAAGAAACAGGGTGTGATAGATTGATACAGTGGCTCCAACAATGGACTCAAATATAGCAAAGATTGTGAGGAATGCACAGAAACAGGTAGTGTTCATTCTGTTATAAGAGGCTCTGTGTGTTGAAACTGACTTATGGGCTCCTAGCCACAATGACAAGCAGATTACCCTCTATGATGTGGGTAATTCTCATCCAATCAGTTATAGACATTAAGAGAAAAACTAGATAATTGTGGATTTTTGACCCCCATAATCATGTGAGCCAATTTCTCAGAGTAAATCTCTCTTTCTATCTATATTTTTGTATGTATGTATGGACATATATGTGTGTATGCATATTTTAATTTCTACTAGCTAGAGAAATCTAAGACTAATTCAGTTACTGATAGTTATTCTGAGAGACAGAATCATAAGGAAGAGTTCTGTGAATTGAATTTGGAGTTTCTGAAATTGGTTCTAAAATTTATTTAGATTTAAATAATATTTAAATTTAAATTTCTAGATTTAAAGACATTAATGAATGTATTTCTACTGAAGATTCTTAATTTTATAAATGACAGGCCTGAATGATCATGCACTTTTCACACTGATGAGTATAATTATATTGCTTGTTGCTTCTGATTTCATAAGATGAAGTTGGGGAAGAAATGGAGAAGCTCAAAGTTTCAAATTAGCTTCAACACTGCAAAAATAATCTGAAATTTCCTATGTGATTCCTTAAATAATAATACCAATAAAACTAGGGCTATAGTTGCAGAACTAAGATTGCTGAATTCCCAAGAGTCTCATCCTACAAGTGGCTGAAAAAGATGGTAAATTCCATTCTCAACATTACGAAGTGATTAATGTGAACTTGAAGACATAGAGAGGAAATACGATACTAAATTTGGATTGGGAACATGTGGGAAGTTATTGGTGAAGATACTTAGGCCTAGGGTACAGATGGTTTTGCAGTAGGTGCTGGCTTTACTAGAACATGGACAGCTATATAAATATAGGTCCTTTCTGAGACATCCTTGAAGGAGAGTAATGAAACTAAATCTTTCCAGTGAGGAGAACTTACAGCAGTGGATCTGATTGTCCATTTTATTTGGAAGGAAAAATGTCCAGATGCACAATTGAAAACCAGGTGATGGGCTGTGTTTGATGGTTTCACTGGATGGTGAGGGAATTAGGAGGAACATTATTGGAAAATTTTATATGGATATGTCTCTGAATGAGTGAAAGGTGTGAAGATTATTGTGCCCTGTGTGAATGTTCACCACTAGTGACTTTAACAGAGGAGGAATTTAATAATCCGGTGTCTTAGTTCTCTAATGTTGCTATAGTAAAAATACCACAAGTGGATGGCTTAAAAAACAGAAATTTATTCTCTTGCAGTATAAGATGTTCACATTTGTGCCCATTCCAAAGATAAACAATCTAACAGATTGAGGAAATTATAGAACATTATCATTAATATCACATGCAAGTAAAATTTGCTGAAGAAAATTTTAAAAATGGATACAGCAGTACATTGATAGGGAACTGCCAGAAATTCAAGCCACATTCGGAAGAGAGTGTGGAATGAGGGATATCATTGCTGATGTCAGGTGGATCTTGGTTGAAAGCAAAAATATCAGAAAGATATTTACATTTGTTTTATTGTCTATGAAAAGGCATTTCACTGTACAGATCATAACAAATTATGGATAACATTGCAAAGAACAAAAATTACAGAACACTTAATTGTGCTCATGAGGACCCTGTATGTAAACAAAGAAGCTGTCGTTTGAACAAAACAAATGGATCTTGCATGGTTTAAAATCAGGAAAGTTGTGTGTCAGGCTTGTATCCTTTCAGCATACTTATTTCAACTCTATGCAGAGTAAATAGGCAAAGAAGCTGGATTATGTGAAGAAGAACATGGCATTAAGACTGGAGGAAAACTCATTAACGATCTGCGGTATGCAGATGATAAAATCTTTCTCGCTGAAAATGAAGAAGGCTTGAAGCACTTGCTGATAAAGATCAAAGACTACAGTGTTCAGTAGGGATTACATTTTAATATAAAGAAAACAAAAAAATACTGACAACTGGACCAATAAGCAACAGCTTGATAAATGGAGAAAAGATTGAAGTTCTTGAGAATTTTATTTGATTTGGATACCCAATCAATATTCATGGAAGCAGTACTTAGGAAATTAAATAAGGTCTTGCACTGGACACATCTGCTGCAAAAGACCTCTTTAAAGTGTTAATTACTAAAGCTGTCTCTTTGAAGACTAAAGCATGCCTGACCCAAGCCATAGTATTTTCAGTAGCTTCATATGCATGTGAAAGCTGGACAGTGAATAAAGAAGACCATAGTGGGAGTGATGATTTTGAATTGTGGTGTTTGTAAAGAATATTGGAGATTCCATGAACAGCTACAAGAATGATCAAATTTGTTGTGGAAGAAGTATAGCCACAATGTTCTTCAGAAGTAAGAATGAGCCAACTTTGTCTCTCATTGTTTGGTCATGTTATCAAAAGGGACCAATTCCTAGAGTAGATTACCATGATGGGTAAATAGAGGGTCATTGAAAAAAAGGAAGACCTTCAATGAGATGGATTGACACAGTGGTTGCAATGATAGGCTTAATTAAGCAAAACAATTATGATGATGTAGGACCAAGCAGTGTTCCATGCTGTTGTATATTGGGTTGCTATGAGTCGAAACTGACTCAATGGTATTTAAGAAGAACAGTTTGGGAGGTTAGAATTCTGAGTTAAGAATGTCAGCTCTAGGGGAAGACTAGGATAGAAGTCTGAGTTCCGAGTTCAGAGCCCCAGAGGCTAAATGGAGGCCACTCGACAGTTGGGCTTTAACTCAACCTCTTGTTCTAGTCCACAGGAGCAAACTGGAGGCTTCTCCTAACTCATGCTATGGCTGAGGAATCCAAGATTGGCTGGTAAAATGACAGATTGTTGGCTCAAAGACTGCAAAGGCAATATTCCCAAGGTCAGCAAGCAATCTGGCAGGCCATAGGTTCAAGTCCAGTAACTGGAGATGTAGATGAGCAGGATACAAAACTTAACCACAAATTTAGAGACCTTACTTAATGCTTCTCCATATATACTGGAAGCAGACCTCACAGCAAAGACAACTCCTTTTCAAGTAATTAGCTTCTCACAGCAGGGTCCACCATGGAGGTGATTACACCACATCTGATCTCATCATAGAAAATAACTACTTCCAGCTGGTAAACCACCCAAAATCACAGCACTGCCATATTGCCATACAACCTTAACTACCACATCAGTTTAACAGTATAAGTCATATTGTAGATACCAGCCACGCGTTCTTTCCAGCCATTCCTATCACTGCCAAGTGGGATAATAAATAGTGACTGTGGGGCAGGGATAGAAGTTATACATGGACTCAGCAACATGAACTTCCATTCATCAAAACTGACATGGCTACAGCCTAAACTGAGTGCCCTATCTGCCAGCAGTAGAGACTTGTAGAGTCTCTGATATTATGCCATTTCCTTGTGTGATCAGCCAGCAACCTGGCGGTAGATAGAATACATGTGACAACTTCTATAACAAAAAGGATGATGTTTTGCTATTACTAGGATAGACATTTAAGCTGGATATGGATTTGTATTCCATGCATGCAATGCTTCTTCCAAAATCACCATCTCTGGCCTTACAAAATGCCTAATCCACATACATGGTAATCCACACAGCTTTGCCTCTGATCAATAAAATCACTTCACAGCAAATGAAGGGCAACAATTAGCCCATGATTATCAAATTCACTGGTCTTACCATGTGTCCAATCACCCTATAGTAGCTGGCTTAATAGAAAGGTAGAATGGCTTTTTGAACACTAAATTACACCACCAGGGCATTGGAATAACCTGTTTGGCTGTGGATGTGTTCTCTAGTAGGCTGTATATGCTCTAAATAAACCTCTGATATATGGTACAATTTCCACAAAATTGTTTTTTTTTGCTGTTGTTGTTGTTATTTGGGTGAAAGTTTACAGAGCAAATTCACTTTCCATACAACAGTTCATATACACTTTGTCCCATGACATTGACTACAATTACTGACTACAATTTCCCACAATGCAACAGCTCCCCTCCCACTTCCTTCCCATAGTTACCTCTTCCCTGTGTCCATCCCTCCATGCACTCCTGCCACCAGACCTGTCTCCCTGTGCATACACAGCACTCCTATTCTCCCATGATTGATCTCTCCAAGGAGTGTATCTACCTAATATAAATGTTCAG
>NW_006921773.1:3829309-3829972 GCF_000298275.1 Orycteropus afer afer | reverse complement strand
CCATGTTTACCTTCACTGACAATGCAGTACAGTATGGGAAAAATGGTTCATCTTTGTTGTCTGTACCTCCCAAGTACCTCTCTATGTCTTCCTCTTTTCTTTCTCAGTGCCACCATGTTCATACTGACATTTAGTATATTGCTCTTCTCTTCACTGAAATCAATACATATCTCTACCTATTTAATGGTGAAGGTAACCAATAAAACAAATTCCTTCCATATATAAATCGTTCCTTGACTTTTTACAATAACAGACTAATACAGTATTTGTTCTTCTGTGATTGACTTGTTTCACTTAGCATAATGTCCTCCAACTTCATGTACATTATGCTCTGTTTTTAAGATTCTACACTATTCTTAGGGTTGCTTAGCATTCGATTGTGTGTATGTACAATAGGTTGTTTATCCATTCTTCTGCTGATGGGCACCTAGATTGTTTCCATCTTTTGGCTATTGTAAATAGTGCTGTGATGAATATGAGTGTGCATATATCTGTTCTTATGCTGGCTCTCACTTCTTTAGGATATATACCAAGTAATGGAATGGTTAGGTCAAATGGTATTTCTAATTCCAACTTTTTAAGGAATTGCCATACTGCTTTGCACAGTGGTTGTACCATTTTACACTCCCACCAGCAGCATATGAGAGTCCCAATCTCTCCACA
>NW_006921773.1:3824657-3827141 GCF_000298275.1 Orycteropus afer afer | reverse complement strand
TTTTCTGTTTCATTGACTTCTGCTCGAATCTTTATAATTTTCTTTCTTCTGGTGAGTGTATGCTTTCCTTGCTGCTTTTTTCCTAATTGTTTGAGATGTTGGTTTAAAGTGTTGATTTTGGCTTGTTCTTCTTTTTTGATGTGTGCATGTATTGCTATAAATTGACGTGTGATCACTGATTTTGCTGTATCCCAAAGATTTTGGTATATGTTGTGTTTTCATTCTCATTTGGTTCAAGGAATTTTTTAATTCTTATTTTATTTTAAGAGTTTGTTTTATATTCAACATTACGTGTACATTTATTTTTCACTCCCCATTTATCATGTCCAACCGTAACCCAGTCTCCTCCCCTCCCGACCCAGTAACCCTCTCCCTGTGCCCCTCATATTTATGCAATATTGTTTGTACTGCATGTCATTAATTTAAATGTTGGTCCTCTGGTGTCCCATGGTCTATTGCTCTAAGGGATGTATTACCATAAAGTATGTGGGTGCATCATCCTGGGTTGAGTGGTCTGCATGTACATCTTCTTAACTATTGGTCTGAGAGCCAGACCTTTGGAGTGAGTTTTATTCCAGGTGCAGAATGCATTCCAGGGCCACAGTATTGGGGGTCTCAGCAGACTCCATCTGACCAGTAATTCTGGTCATTATTGAGTTTTTGGTTTTGTTCCATGTTTTACCTCCCATTCTATCTAGGTTTTCAAGATTTGATCCTTTCCTAAATGGTTGACGTTGGTAGCTGGGCACCATCTAGTTCTTCTGATCTCAAGGTCCATCTTGTCCTAGGGCTGACTTTTTATTTCTTCTATTACACAGTTGTTCTTAAGGAGAGTGTTGTTCAGTTTCCATGTGTTTTATCTTTTTGCATTGATCTTCCCATTTTTGATTTCTAATTTGATAGCATTATGATCTGAGAAGATGCTTTGCAGTATTTCAATGTTTTGAAATTTATTAAAGCTTGCTTTATGGCCTAACATATGGTCTATCATAGAAAGTTTCATGTGCCCTGGATAGAAGGTATAGTGTGCTGTTGTTGGGTAAAATGTTCTGTAGATGTCTACAAGGTCAAGTTGGTGGATTGTGTTGTTTAGCTCTTCTGTGCCTTTGTTGATTTTTTTTCCTAGTTCTATTTTTCATTGCAAATGGTGTATTAAAGTCTCTCACTATGACTGGAGTCATTTATTCTCCTTTTCAATTCTGTTAAAGTCTGATTTTTGTATTTTGAGACTTTCATTTTGTCCATAGATATTTATGATGGTTATAAGTTCTTGTTCAATTGATCCTTTAATCTTTATATAATGTCCTTCCTTGTCTTGTATGGTGATTTTTGTTTTAAATTCAATTTTATCAGAAACTAATATTTCCACTCCTACTCTTTTTTGGTTGACATTTGCTTGATATATATTTTTCCAACCTCTGATTTTTAGTCTATTTTTGTCTTTGCCTCTAAGGTGTGTCTCTTGTAGACAGCATATTGATGGGTTATGTTTTCTCATCTAGTCTGCAGCTCTCCATCTCTTGAGTGGTACATTTAATCCACTGGCATTCAGTGTAATTATTGACAAGTATGAATTTGTTGCTGTAACTTTGTTTTATGTTTTTTCATGATGTTGCTGGTTTCTTTTTTCCATGTAATTTTCTGTGCTGAGTTCATTATGTTTATGAATCATGTTATCATTTCCTTTGTTGCTATTGTTTAAGTATTTGCTAAATATTTGTGCTTGTCCTCTTTTTTAATGTGATGTGAATGTTTGTGATTTTTCTTTGAGGTTATCTTGTGATTTATAATTTTTTCCCTGAGTTTAGAATAGTCCATTCTCTCTTGCAACTCTTTTGAATTCCTCACACTTTAGAAGTTTTGTAACTGCACAATATTTTCCTTCTTTTTGGTTTGTAGTTGTCCTCATTTGCCAAATGATGTTTCTGGTTCCCTGTTTAAAAACTTGTAAGCTTATTTCACTTTGAATATTTCCATAGCTGTGTTGGTTTCTGGGTTAGGTCATCTTGTGTATTACTGGTCAGCTGTTCTTTGCTATTATTGGTTCTCTGTTAAAAGGACTCCCTTTAGTATCTCTTGTAAGATTGGTCTGGTTTTAAAAAATTCCCTTAATTTGTCCTTATCTGGAAATCTAATTTCACTATCATATTTGAGGGACAGTTTTCCTAGGTATATAATTCTTCATTTGTAAATTTTTCTCTTTCAGGGTTTTATATATAATATCTCATTGCCTTGCCTGCATGGTTTCTGCTGAGAAATCATAGCTTATTCTTATTGGTTTTCCATTGTGGGTTAACTTTTCATTTTTCCTGTGCTGCTTTCAGGATTAGTTCTTTGTTTTTGATGACTTTGATGATGATATATCTTGGTGCTTTTCCTTTGTGGTCTATCTTGTTTGGGGTTCATTCTACTTCCTGAATGGATATATTCTTATCTTTCATCACATCCTCACATCTGGGAAGTTGTCTTCCAACAAATTTTAGA
>NW_006921773.1:3820241-3823329 GCF_000298275.1 Orycteropus afer afer | reverse complement strand
TGGGTTCAATTCCAGACCTGAAGGGCAGCTAGGGGCCATAGTCTCAGTGGTTCCACCAGGCTCCATCAGACCAGCAAACCTGGTCCACCTCCCTTTTTCTTTATTTTGGATGTCTCCTTTTTTCATGTTTTTATGCAGCTTCTTCTACTATATGGAGTTTAGTCTGCTTCTATATCCCTCCTTTCAAAGCTCAGGGCTCCAAGATTACCTTCTGTATCTGTGTTAACCAGTTTCTCTTTTCTTTGTTGAAGAGGATCTGGGTAGTCTGTCTGCTTATTCCCACCATCTTACTGGAGATCTTCACCTTGGACAACACAAGAAATTAAATGGTGAATTTTTAGAAATGAGAAAAAATCTTCACATTTACTTACAATATACTATTATTTGTAAGGAAATTTTTACAATAAATATGCATATATATGATAAGTATAGATCCAAATGCAATTTAAACTGTTAATGTTCTTAGCTGCTAACTGAAAGATAATGGTTCCAATTTATCCAGAGGCACCTCAGAAGAAAGAATATCTGTCTCCAAAAAATTATTCACTAAAAACCCTATTGAGCACAGGCACAGTTCAAGCCTGATGCACATGGGCTCATCATGAGGCAGAATCAACTAGATGGAAACTGGTAAAACATATACAAATAAAATCCATGTAAGCTATACAATGCAGTGTGTACAATTATATATGAGGCTATTGCCTATTTCCTGATCTCAGTCCTTCTATTCTTATCCTCTCTGGTGACATAGTGCCTAAGGCATTTCACTGATAACCAGAAGGCTGGTGGTTCAAACCCACCAGCCACACCTCAGAATGAAGATTGGGCAATCTACTTCCATGGAGATACTGCCTCTGGAACCCAAAGAGGAGTCACTATGAGTCAGAATTGACTTGATGGCAGTGAGTTTGGTTTTGTTATTTGGTATATATAATCTGTTTATATTTTATATTTTTTATCCTTTCTCCCTGCATTCTCAGATATTTTTTTGTCTGATGTGATCTTCTATGTCACTCATTTCTTCTTTATTTTATTCTTTATCCAATTTATCTCATTCTGTTTACTCTTTATCTTACTCATAGTCTTAATTCTTTATTCTTCTATATGATCCTTACTATGACTTCCTGTTGGTATTTTGTAATATTAACACTCATATTAACTTTTGGAAGATAATTATTTTAATTTTTTGTTTTTCTTATTCCAGTAATTTTGGTTCATGTAGTCTGTGGAGTTTGATTTGTTTCTTTCAGTTAAATAGTTGAAATGATGAAGTTTCTAGTAATTATAACAAATAAGCTCAAGTTGATAATACCAGCTTCCTTGCTTGGTAATATTTGATTGGAAAGCTAAGTTACGATACTTAGGGTCCCTGTGAAACTATTTAAGAAGAAGACATATAGAACTGATGAATTCTACCTACAAGCATCACCACTCCATCAGACAACTATTGTGAGCATAAATTCGCCTTATTAATACTTATTAAGGAGCTGGATTTTTTTTTTTTTTTTTTTTTTAGATAATAATTTTTAATTTGCACAGTTTCATGCATCATCACTTACAAACACACTGCCTTTGAGTCAGATCTAACTCATAATAACCCCTCCTTGGGTTTCCAAAACCGTATCAAAACAGAAGTAGATAACCCAACCTTCCTTCTGAGGAGTGGCTGGTGGGTTTGAACCACCAGCCTTCTTGTTAGCAGTCAAATGCATTAGGCACTATGTCACCAGAGATCCCATCATCACTTACAAAGGAGTTGGAATTACATAAAAAATAATAATTTACACAGTTAAATTGGGTATTTGGAGTGAGAGTAAAGGAGTTGTGAATGCCTGACCTTAATATTTGAGGCATGAATCTTTTTACAACTTCTCATAGCAATAGAATCTTTTTAAGCTGGCATCAATCCACTCATGCTGATCAGTCTATACTGATGATAGTCATTTCTGTGGTTATACCAATATATTGTTATCCCAAGTCATTTAAGGGTCTGACAATGGTCACATTTAAATATTTCCCCAATTTATTGTCTTCCCAAGGTAATACCACATCTATTAAGTCTCTGTTCTGTACTTCTTAAGAACATCTTACAATTTTTATAGCATTTTCTCACATCCAAATTTCTCTCTGTAGTCTGTATTTTCCTTAGAGTTTTTTTTTTTTTTTTAGAATTTAGACAGCTATCCACTCTACTTGCCACCTTTTCTGGAATCACTGACAGTCCTCATTTACACTTCTATTTCTTTTTTAAGAACTACTAAATTGGACTTTTATCCAAAAGACTTTTTAAAATCCTGCTTCTGAACCCTCATACTACTAAGAACTGATTTAAAAAGTCTTGTTTACATTTAAACCATCTATATTATTTTCATGTCTTCCCTGTAGTAAATAATGTCTTCCAGATTGCTTTTGCATTTCCCTTTTTTCAGAGGCTTTGCAAATTAAGCCATCAATAAATGCTTTAGAAGTGATTCTAACATCATTATTTAAAAGACAAATTGATCTATTATTTAAATTGAGAATGCTTTAAAATATGATTTAGAGGAATTCACATGCATAAATATTTCCTATTCCTCACTATGAAATGTTCATTTTATGGAGGAAGCTTGATCTAGACAAGTATAGAGAAAGAAAGCAAATGTGAAAAAGTGATCTAATGCATATCTCAGGGTATGTAGCTTCATTATTATGCAAATAATATATTCTGGTGAAGAAATGCTTAGAGTACTAGATAATGCATAATAATAGATAAGCTACCTAGTTATAACCTTTCATTAAACATTGCTGAATTAGAGGTAATACACTCACAGAACATCTTCCATTTCCTTAACATATCTAAATAATATGCTTTACTATAATGTTGCTGTGAATGGTCATGATAATGAGAATATACTTTTAGCACAGGTAGAAATTATAACCAACTCAAGAATAAGATTATATTGCATATAATACATCCTAAATGTTGAATATGGTTGTTAAATGTAGATTTCTGATTAATTATATACTTTATTTTAACAATGGATATTCATTTAACACCTACTCTATGTATGTGCAGAATATGTGATAAAATAAATTATAAGGCACAGTA
>NW_006921773.1:3810568-3817046 GCF_000298275.1 Orycteropus afer afer | reverse complement strand
AAAAAAAAAAAAGCACTAAGCCCAGAACATCATAATGGTGCATAATTTCAAACATTTGAAAGGTAGTTAATCACTGTGCTTGCTATGTGACCTTATGCATATAACATAACTTTTCCAAAATAAAGCAATTGACAGCACTATGATTATAACTACTGGTACTAGTAAAACGGCTCTGGTAGCACTGTGGTTAAGCCATTGGGCTGCTAAACAAAAGGTGGGTGGTTCAGTCCCACTAGCCACTCCATGGGAAAAAGACAAGGCAGTGTGATTACCTAAAGATTTACAGCCTTAGACATCCTATGAGAGTCACTAAGAGTTGGAATTGACTCCAGGGCAGTGAGTTGGGTTTGATACTAGAAAAGAGCTAGCATTTCTACATAAACACCACCAAAAACCAAGGGAAAAAAAAGAAGTTAGGATAAAATTTCATTCACTTTAGTAACATAGAATGCAAATTATTAAGACATTAATAATATATAAAGAACAATCACTTAAAATTGATGATAGAAACACAGAAAATTGTTAGCATAAAATATTGAGGAATATGCATAACAACATCTGGCCATGAACTGTATGAAAGCTTTTTTGAATGTTTAAAGGGCAAAAAAAGAACATTAGAAAAACTGGGAGTACATAACAAGATGATGGATAATCATTGAAAATCTCCTTTCCCCTAGTTAATTTACAAATTCATTGTAAACCAGTTAAAAAAAATGTTTTTAATGGCCATGGGCAAGGCAGAGAGACTGGACATGCTTTCATAATTAAAATGAATAATGAGAAGATCAAAAAGGAAACACTAAATAGAAGATTAACATGGATTAATTTGTTTAACTGTTCTTTAAAGCATATTCTAAAAATTAAAAAAATATATATATTATTGGTTAAATACATCTAAACAGCAATGAGAACAAAAATATTATGTGTGGAAAAGAAATTCATAAAAGAAATTAATATATTGCTAATTTCTCAGTTCTATAGAGAAAGATAAATAGTATTGGTATTCACTTTCAATCATCTGAAAAATCACCAAATATTTGTAACTTTACTCACACTATATACTATTATAAACCTCAAGGATGTCAAATATTTAGCTGTGCAAACAAAATTTAAACATTGTTGAAATATTAGAATAAAATCATTTAATGATGCTTATAAATAAAAAAAAATACCTAAATTAAAGGAAACATACAAGAAAAATAATTCAAAATATTTTAATATAAATATGACATATAAACTCATCTTCATATCTCAAAGCACATAAGTAAAAAATAAAAGAGATTTGCCATTGCATCATAAACTCCATAATATATAAACTATAATTTACACATTCTGTAAAAATCAAGAAAAGGAAAACATTCTTATGAGAAAATGTAACACTCACACTGCATAGACAATAAATTGCAAATTATTTTTGAGTATGTTGTTATTGTTGTTAAGTGCCATTTGGTCATTGCTGACTCATAGCGACCCTATGCACAGCAGAACGAAACATTGCCTGGTCCCATGCCTGCTCCATGATCCTTTCTATACTTGAGCCCATAGCAGCAGCCACTGTGTCAATCCTTCTCATTGAGGGCCTTCCCCTCCTTCGTCAACTGTCCACCTTACCTAGCATGACATCCTTCTCCAGGGAACGGTCCCTTCTGACAACATGACCAAACTAGGTGAGATGAAATCTGGCCATTCTCACCTCCAAGAAGCATTCCAGATAACTGATTTGTTAGATATTTTAGCTGTCCATGGTACTTTCAGCATTCTTCACCAGCATCACAACCCAAAAGCATCAACTTTTCTTTGGTCTTCCTTATTTATTGCCCAGTTGTCACATGAATATGAGGCAACTGAAAATATCATGGCTTGTGTCAGGTTCACCTTAGCCCTCAAGGAGATATCTTTTCTTTTCAGCACTGGAAAGAGGCCCTTTATAGCCAATTTGCCCAATACTGCACATCGTCTGATGTCCTGACTGCTGCTTCACTTGGCATTGATTGTAGAACCAAACAATGTGAAGACTTTGACAACTTCAATCTATTTTCCATTTATCATGATACTGCTTATAGGTCCAGCTGTGAGGATTTTTGTTTTCTTTATATTGAGAAATAATCCATACTGCAAACTGTATTCTTTAGTCTTCATCAGTAAGTACTTTAAGTCATTCTCACTTTCAGCAAACAAAGTTGTGTCATCAGTGTGTCACAGGTTGTTAATGATTCTTCCTCCAATCCTGATGCCATGCTCTTCTTCATATGGTCCAGTTTCTCAGACTATTTGCTCAGCATACAGATTAAATAAGTATAGTGAAAGGATACAACCCTGATACACTCCCTTCTTGATTTTGAACCAAGCAGTGTCCCCTTGTTCTGTTTGAACAACAGTCTCTTGATCTATGTACAGGTTCCTCATGAGTACAATTAAGTGTTCTGGAATTCCCATTCTTCTCAATGTTATCCATAATTTGTCATGATCCACAAAAGCAAATGCCTTTGCATATTCAATAAAACACAAGTAAACATCCTTCTGGTATTCTTTGCTTTGAGCTAAGATCCATCTGACATCAGCAATGATATCCTTCATTCACGTCCCCTTCTGAATCCAACTTTAATTTCCAGAAGTTCTCTTTCAACCTTTTTTGAATTATCTTCAGTAAGATTTTACCTGTGTGTGATATTAATTGTATTGTTCTATAATTTCCACATTCTGTGGGATCACTTTCTTTGGAATGGGTACAAATATGGATCTCTTGGAGTCAGTTGGCTAGATAGTTGTCTTCCAAATCTCTTGGCATAACCAAGTGAGTGCTTCCAATGGGGCATCCATTTGTTGAAACATCTCAATGAGTATTTGTCAATTCCTGGAGCCTTGCTCTTTTCCAATTTCTTCAGTGCAGCTTCAACTTCTTCTTTCAATACCATAGATCCTTGATCATACACCACCTCCTGAAATGGATGAGGATCAAACAGATTTTTTTGATACAGTAACTCTGTGTATTCCTTCCATCTTCTTATTAAAATTATTACTTACTGCATCATTCAATATTTTGCCTATAGAATCTTTCAATATTGCAACATGAGTCTTACAGATTTCCCTCAGTTCTTTCAGCTTGTGAAATGCTGAGTGTGTTCTTCCCTTTTGGTTTTCAGACTCCAGGTCTTTGCACATTTCATTATAGTAATTGGCTTTGTCTACTCGAGCTGCTCTTTGAAATCTTCTGTTCAGCCCTTTTACCTTTTAGTTTCTTCCATTTGTTTTAGCAATTTTCACAGTCTCTTCTGACATCCATTTTGTTTTTTCTTCCTTTCTTACCTTTTTAATAATCTTTTTCTTTCTTCATGAATGATGTTATTGATGTCATCCCATAATTCTTTTGGTTTTGGTCATTGATGTTCAATGTGTCAAATATATTCTTTAGATGGTCTCTAAATTCAGGAGAGATATATTCAAGGTCATATTTTGGCTCTTTTGGACTTGTTTTAATTGTCTTCAACTTCAAGTTGAATTTGCATATAAGCAGTTGATGGTCTGTTCCACAATCAGTTCCTGCCATGGTTTTGACTAAAGATATTGAGCTTTTCTATCACCTCTGGCCACAAATGTAATCAATCTGATTTCTGTGTATTCCATTTGGTGATGTCCATTTGTATAGCCACCATTTTTGTTGTAGAAAAAAGATACTTGCAATGAATAAGACATTGGTCTTGCAAAATTCTATCATGAGGTCTCCAGTATTATTTCTGTCACCAAGGCCAAATTTTCCAACTGGTAATTTTTCTTTGTTTCCAAATTTTGTATTCCAGTCACCAGTGATAATTAACACATCTTAATTGCATGTTCAATCAATTTCAGACTACAGAAGTTGATAAAAATCTTCATGTTTCTCATCTTTGGTTTTGTGATTGGTGTGTAAATTTAAGGAATAGTAGTATTAACTGGTCTTCCTTTTAGGCGTATGGATATTATCCTATCACTGACAGCAATGTACTTCAGAACAGATCTTGAAACATCCTTTGTGATAATGAATGCCACACCATTCCTCTTTAAACTGTCATACCCAGCATAATAGTTCATATGGTTGTCTAATTCAAAATGGCCAAAACTTGAACATTTCAGCTCACTAATGCCTAGGATATCAATATTTATGCATTCCATTTCATTTTTGACAACTTCTAATTTTCCTACATTCATACTTCATATAGTGTAGTGCCTAAGACACTTGACTCTTAACCAGAAGGCTAGCAGTCCAAACTCACCAGCCACTCCTCAGAAGGAAGTTTGGGCAATCTACTTCCATCAAGGTACTGTCTCAGAAACCTGAAGAGGGGTTTCTATGAGTTGGGTCTGACTCCATGGCACATAACAACAACAACAAACATTCCATGTTATGATTATTAATGGATGTTTGTCCTCAAAGTGAGCTGTGCACACCAGCAAATGGAGGTCCTGAAAGCTTTACTTTATCCATATCTTTAAGGTTGGGTCTACTCTGATGAGTCAGCTCTTTCTCGCCTGTATTTGGAGTGCATTCTGACATAAGGGGCTGGTCTTCCCTGCACTGTATTGCACAATGTTTCAAAACTATTCATAAAGTTGTCCAGTAATGTGTTGACATTGTTTCTCTGCTATTCATAAGATTTTCCTTGGCCAATTATTTGAGAAGTGGATGGCCCCTTTCTTATTTCTATTCTGTCTCAGTCTGTAAGCTGCTTTGAAACCTGTGCACCATGTGCAACACTGCTGGCATTTGAAACACTGGTGGCACAATCTCAGGCTTCACAGCAACATGCAAGCCACCACAGTATGACAAGCTGACAGACAAATTTGTATTCCTTAGCTGTTCAAAACCTCTCTGCTCTCCTCTTATCTGGATTCTATCCACTGTCATACCTGGCTTCCCCCCCTCCCCTACCCCCTCCCCTTCCTGGCTCTTGGGTGTGTGGCCTGTCTCCATCCCTTTACCTGGATCCCACCACTCTGCCTCAGTCCCTATTCCTCCCCGTCTCCCACGTGTGGGTGTGTGGCCTGTCTGCCTGCCCTTTCCTAGGTTCCTGGGGCTTTGTCTCAGGCCTGGCTCCTCCCCCATCTCCTGCATTTGGATGTGTAGTCTGTCTTTTAAGTATAAGAAAGTATAACCACCTTGTTCACATAAAAGGGAAATTAAAGTAAAACTGCAATGAAAACACTTCACCAAAAAGATCTTAATAGTCAGAAATTTGATGACACTATTGGCAAGGATGGAGGGAAAGAGACTCACAAATCCTTGCTTGTGGCATGGCAAAATATTACTTTCCCTAAGGATTTGCCATTATCTACCAAATTAGAAAATATATACAGAGATTGACCTAACTACCCCATTTCTACTATTTGAAGTTTTGATATATTTGAACAATTGCTGAGCATTGGTTAGTAGGCATATTTGTAGTTAAAGAGTTAAACGAGTAATACTCTTAACAATAGAGGACTAATTAAATTATAATTCATTATAATTTAATTACATGATTATATAATCATAATTAAATTATAATACATTGATATATTAGAAAGAGAAAAAAAGTACTGTATTGATTTATAATGATGTCCTCTAAGATACCTGTAAGTTCAAGAACAAAGAAAAAAAGAAAATTTGTAAAGTATGTTCTCTGTTACATAAGTTGTATGTCAGTGTAATTGCATGAGGAAACAATGGAAAGATAAATAAGGTACCAATCAGAGTGACCAGCTTGTGTGTGAAGTAGAGTGAGTGGAAAACAGGGAAGAGAACTGACATGGATAATAACAAGACTTTTTCATCATATGTCCTAATATTATTTAACATTTGAAGCCTGACAATATATTAGTGACAAACACAATTAAATTTTTAAAATAATATTAATATTATGAAGGATCATGAAATGTATTAATAAAAAATTGTGTATTTAATTCTAAAATTACTGAAAATTAGTAATGTAATGAAGATTTACATAAATGAGGATGAAAAGTTTGATAGGATTCAATACTGCAAATATATACACTACTCATAGATTAAACTAAAAAAAAAAAAGGAACATTTGTAATTAGACCAGCCATAAATTATAATGGTTGGACAGGACATAATATGTTAAGACCTATGGCACTAACACAATGCAAACCAAAAGAGTATCAACAAAGTCTAGAAAGATACCAAATTTGATATTGAGAATATAATTAATGTGGCTTTACACATTTTGTGTTGTAAATAGTCAAGTCAAGGAATGTCCTAGATCTATTTAATTAAAGGGTAGAGAAAAATTAATCTTACCTTTATCTCATATCCTAAAATATATTTCAAAATAATTAAATTTTTAACAAAGAGTCAAAAGTTTTTATATAGCCATATAAGTTAATTTTTAGACACATTAAATTTTAAAAAGACTAGGAGCTCTGGTAGCATAGTGGCTAAGGCACTTGACTGCTAACCAGAAGGCTGGTGGTTCAAACCCACAAGCCACTCCTTGGAAGGAAG
>NW_006921773.1:3808978-3810163 GCF_000298275.1 Orycteropus afer afer | reverse complement strand
CCCCCATATTAACTCACTACTAGAAAGTTAGGCAATCTACTTTCATAGTGATACCACCTCAGAAAACCCAAGGAGGGGTCTCTATGAGTCAGGTCCAACACTACAGCACATAACAACACAACAACAAAAAGAACTAAATGACCTTTGGTGATGTAATGGTTAAAACATTGGGCCACTAACCCAAAGTCAGTGGTTTGAATTCCCCAGCATCTCTGCACAAGAAGGATGAAGCAGTTTGCTCCTGTAAAAATTTACAGCCTAGGACATCTTTTGGAGCAGTTATTCTCTGTCTTAAAATGTCACTATGAGTTGGAATTGACTCTATGGCACTGGTTTGGGGCAAGAGAAACCAAGGAATTTATGAGGTTCCATTACAAACCAAATTGAAATTCAAACATTAAAACAGTTAAGAATCAGATATTCTCAGTGAAATAAGCAATAACATTCTTTGATTAAATAAATATCTGTTTTCCCTCATGAAGGTTGATTAAGCAAATGAAAGGGGTAAAATGGTCCTGGTTCCTTTTCCAACATTTTGTCTCCTTTATCTCACTGATCCCTACAGTTACTGATGTAATGTGAGACCATGTTGACAACATCATGGATACTTACTTTAAATTTAATTGGAAAATAAACAACAACATTCCATCCTTAATTATCATGGAAAATTTCAAGGATACAGCCTGATTCCTCCAAGGGCATGTGCTCAACATTAGAACCATCATCAGAATGTGACAATACTTATGCTAGGTCTGGGCCATATGCCCAAACCCTGGAAGCAAACAGATGGTGAAGAGGGGGTTAAAAAAATAAAAAAAAATAAAAAAAAAACCTTACTGCCTTCAGGTGGATTCCACCCCTCCTTTGGGTTTCCAAGGCGATATCTCTACGGAAGTAGATTGTTGAATCTTTTTTCCAAGGAGTGGCTGGTGCAATGGGAAAAAAAGGGGTCCTATTACCAAGAATATTCAAGATCATACTTTGGCTCTCTTGGACTTGTTTTAATTGTCTTTAACTTCAAGTTGAATTTGCATATGAGCAGTTGATAGGCTGTTCCACAGTCAACTCCTGGCCTGGTTTTGGCTAAAGATATTGAGCTTTTCTACCGCCTCTTGCCACAGATGTAGTCAATCTGATTCCTGTGTGTTACATCTGGTGAAGTCCACATGTACAGCCTCCATTTGT
>NW_006921773.1:3803289-3805383 GCF_000298275.1 Orycteropus afer afer | reverse complement strand
CAGAATGCTCCTTGGAAGCAAGAATGGCCAGACTTCGTCTCACCTATTTTGGTCATGTTATCAGAAGGGACCATTCCCTGGAGAAGGATGTCCTGCTTGGTAGGGTGGAGGGTCTACGAAAGAGGGGGAGGCCTTGAATGAGATGGATTGACACGGTGGCTGCAATGATGGGCTCAAGTATAGCAGAGATTGTGGGGTGGCACGGGATCGGGCAGTGTTTCTTTCTGCTGTGCATGGGGTCGCCTTGAGTCAGAAACGACTCAACGACACTTAACAACAACAACAACAACATTACCAAGAATGAGCCGCTTGGGTGGCATAAAGAGTTAAGTGCTTGGTTACTAACCACAAAGTTCACAATTCAAGTTAACCCAGATATGCCTCAAAGAAAAAAAGTGTTTGATCTATTTCTGAAATATCAGCCACTGAATACTCTGTGGAGTGCAGTTCTACTCTGACACATGGGGTTCCCATGAGTCAGAATAGACTCCACTGCAACTGTACTGTTTGTTGTTGTTGTTGTTTATTTGTATGTTTAATGTTTACCAATAATAAATGTGGATTGGTCTAATGGAGTAAAAAGAGTAGGTGCCCACTCTAAATATATGTATATTCCCAAATCAGAAAGATGTAGACAAACTTCTGAACAGACAAGAAAAATATGAAAGTTACCATTAAGAGAAATTAAAAAAACCAAAAGATATGTGTGAAAGAAACTAAACTAGTGATGAATAGAATAGCTATTTAAATCATAATGAGAGAGGAATTTTGATGTACAAATTTACCAACCATACTTTCATCATTTTAAAATACAATATTCTTTGTTCTGAGGTTAAGCAAAATAGATATTCTTCAATGTTGGTAGAAGTTTAAAATACCATCTATATTCTAAATATTTCCAGGTGGTACAAGTGGTTATGAGCTCATATATTTTAAAGAAAATTAACAATAACAATAAATATTCATATCAACATATACATAAGCGTTTGTGCATGTGTGTGCATTAGTGTGCATGTGTGTGTGTATAAGTGTAGGATGAAAACCTTTATAATGGGTATGAAGACCTAAAAACTGTGTCTACTTATTTAAATGAACTAAGTCACTACAGAATGTTTACTTAAGAGTGAAATCAGAAATGTGGGCAGAGTTACTTGAAGTATGGTGTGTTCTGATTTTGTTTTAATTTATAATATCTTAGACAAGAATATTCCTGTTTAATTTATGGTATTAGGTAAAAAGTAATGAAATCTTATAATCACATCATTGAGAAATGATAATGAACAGGGGCAAATGTCCATAATCCATTCCAGGTAAAAAGGTCAAATCAGTATGAGAATACTTGGAGAATAACAATTAAAAAATGAGACTTACTATTTCATTAACAAGAAAAAAATCTTTTTGCCATGAGACTAAGGATGAGATATGAAAATATATGCATTGTACCTGTCCATATGCATGTCTATGTGTGAGTACTTGTATTTTTTCCCAACATTCTGTATCAAGATTAAATAATTTATGCTAAAAATAAATTAAGTTATGCATTTTCTTTTTACCTAATGATCTGTACTAAACTATCATCACAAAAATTTTGTGAAATAATTTTTTATTATTGTGAAAGATTAAAAGTTGTCATATATCTGAGAATGATACTTTCATTATTACTAATTTATTTTATGATTTTAGACTTTTTTATTTTCTTTAACTCTCAATTACAGGATTGAAGCTACCTTTGAGGTAAATCAGTTGATTCATACGCAGAGAAAATAAATTTGTGAAAATCAACAAAATGATGTTAGCTTGGGCCAATTATATGGAATCTATTCCTTATTAATCACTGACTGTTATGAAGTGTCTTAGGAGACACTTAATCATTTGTATTCATTAAAAGGTACACAACTTTGAATGCAGAAACTAAATTTCTCTCTCTTGTTCCTCCCTCTCTTTCCATATGTCTCTCTCTCTCTCTTTCTCTCTCTCTCTCTCTCTCACACACACACACACACACATACTTCTCTACATATATATTTAAATATGAGACAATTGTACCATTTAGAACTAACAAGTGGTTGTTGGAATAAATACATTTTAAATCAA
>NW_006921773.1:3801682-3802854 GCF_000298275.1 Orycteropus afer afer | reverse complement strand
TCATTCCACATATTTTATTTTTTACAAGACAAAAGTGATTCATGATTACTTTTTACCAATTTTATGACTATGTTGTCAGAAGAAATTTCCATTTATGTGTTTCATGTTTGCAGTTAAAAATGGGTAAAACATTCAATAGTGATTATATTAAGCAAAACAAAGAGCATCACTCTGGATTAGAAGATGTAGGCTTATCTATCATTGATATGAGAAATACCAATCTGGCAACATGCTCTTTCTTTATAATAGTAAATGTTTTAACACTATCTTACAAACTAGTGATCCCAGTAATGCTTTAAAATTTTGCTTTATAAAGAATTTGACATTAAATACAGAAATTCCAGATCCAGGAGGCAGAGGTAAGATGGCAGGTTGCAAAAAGTCAACCCAATGCCTATGTAACAGAGATGAGGAAAAACTGTATGTACCAGATACAGATAATGATCTGGGAATTCTGAGAATCTAATGAGAAGATGAGGAATTAGATTGAACACTGATTCGAAAGGGCAGAGCAAGGCCTGTGACTGGGGAGAGAAAAGAAGTCAGGATTAGCCATTTTGAACAAAGAAACAGATGAGGAGGAAGGAAAATTTAAAAAATTAAAACAAAAAATTCACAAAATCCATACAGTGATAAAGACAATGTATAGATAGAGTGGGAGGATTTTATGGTGTGGGAACATGTAAGAAACCAAGTCAGGCCCACTGCTATTGAGTTAATTCCAAATCACAGTGACCATTTCTGGGAGAGTGGAACTGCATTGTGGGGCTTTCAGGGCTTTGCATCTTCTTGGAGGCTGACTGCCTCATCATTCTACCATAGGGTTGCTGCTGAGTTTGAGCCACTGACCTTTTGGTTGGTAGCTCAGTGCTTTAACTCCTACATGATAGCCTATTGACCTAAGGATTTACACAAGCAGAAAAACCTGTCTAGGGGCAGTTGAAGTTACTAGGCTCAGATGGGTCTCATGCTTGATTGACTCTGGGCAATAGCTGGATGAACATCTATGGACTGCTTGTGCCCACAGGGGTACCAGATTCATACCAGTGTGCCTTCTATTTATGACAGAGACCCACACCAACATTCCCACCAGTTATTCCACCAAACCAGAGACAACTGGGAAGTGCTTCAGTGCTAACAAGCTAAAAAGCAAAGAAGCACACTTGCCCATA
>NW_006921773.1:3799841-3801287 GCF_000298275.1 Orycteropus afer afer | reverse complement strand
ACTAAAGGTCTTCCACTTTTTCACTGACCTTCTACTTTACCAAGAATCATATTCTTCTCCTAGTAATGGTCTCTTTAGACAGTATGAGTAAAGTAGGTGAGACAAAGTTTGGCCATTCTCGCTTCCAAGGATCATTCTGGCTGCACTTCTTCCAGGACAAATTTGTTCATCCTTCTGGCAGTCCATTGGGTTTTCAATATTCCTCACCAATGCCATAATTCAAAGCATCAACTCTTCTTCCATCTTCCCTATTTCTTTTCCAGCTTTCACATACCTATGAGGTGATTGAAAATACCATGGCTTTGGTTATGTGCACCTTAGTCTTCAAAGGGATATCTTTGATTCTCAACACTTTAAAGAGGTCTGTTACAGCAGATTTTCCCAGTCCAATACATCATTTGATTTCTTGACTGCTGCTTTCATGAATATTGATTGTGAATCTAAATGAAGTGAAATCCTTGAAAACATTAATCTCTTCTCCATTTGTCATCATGTAACTTATTGGTCCACTTGAGGGTGTTTTTATTTTCTTTATGCAGAGGAGTAATCCATTCTGTAGTCTTTGATCTTCAGCAGTAAGTGCTTCAAGTCCTCTTCAATTTCATCAAGCAAGATAGTTTCATCTACATATATTAGTCTTCCTCCAATCCTGATGCCACATTCTTCCCCATATAGTCCATCTTTTCACATTATTTTCTCAGTATACAGATTGAATAAGCATGGTGAAAGGATACAACCCTGACCCACACCATCGATGATTTTAAACCATGGAATATACTCTCATTCTGTTTGAATGACAGCCTCTTGGTCTATGTACAAGTTCCTCATGAGCCCAATTAAGTATTCTGGAATACCAATTCTTTGAAATGTTATTCATAAATTATTATGATCCACACAGTCAAGTTAATTTATGTAGTCAATAAAACACAGGAAAACATCTTTTTAGTATTCTTTTCTTCCAGCCAAGATCCATCTGACATCACCAATGATATCGCTTATTCCACATCCTCTTCTGAATCTAGCTTGCATTACTGGAAGTTCCCTGTCAATATACTTCTGCAACAGTTTTTGAATTATCTTCAGCAGAAGTTTACTTGCATATAATATTGATTATATTGTTCAATAATGTCCACATTCTGTTGGATCACCTTTCTTTGGATAGCCATTCCTATCTATCTCTTCCAGTCAGATGGCCAGGTCTTCCAAATTTCTTGGCATAAATAAGCAAGCATCTTCAGCATTGCATACTTTCTGTTGAAACTCCTCAATGGGCATTCTGTAATTCCTGGAGCTTTGTTTTTCATCAATTCTTTCAGTGCAGCTTGGCTTCTTTCAATACCACTGATTCTTGATCATATGCTACCTCCTGAAATAGTTGAAAATGAACTAATTCTTTTTGGTACAGTGACTTTTTGTATTCCTTCCATCTTCTTTTGATGCTTTCCA
>NW_006921773.1:3795747-3799401 GCF_000298275.1 Orycteropus afer afer | reverse complement strand
CCATCATCTAGTCTTTGGTCTTTGGTGTTCAATGTGTGGAATCTGTTCTTCAGGTAGTCTTTAAATGAGTTGGGATATAACTGAGGTCATATTTTGGCTCTTATGGATTTATTTCAATTTTTTTCAGCTTTAACTTGAAATTGCATATTAACAATTGATGGTCTCTTTCATAGTCAGCTATTGGTCTTGTTTTAACTGAAGATATTGAGCATCTCCATCCCCTTTTTCCACAGATGTAGTTGATCTGATTCTTTTGTATTCTATCTGGTGAGGTCCACATATAGAGCCATCATATATGTTGTTGAAAAAAGGGTATTGGCAATGTACAAGACCCTTTTGCAAAATTATATCATGTGATCTTCTAGTGTTATTTCTATGATCAAAGCCATATTTTCCAACTACCAATGATTCTTCTTTGTTTCCAACTTTTGCATTCTAATTAGCAGTATTAATCAATACATCTTCATTACATAATTGGTTAATTTCAGACTGCAGAACTTGGTAAAAGTCTTCAAATTATTCCTCTTTGGCTTTAGTGGCTGGTGCACAGATATGAACAATAGTAATTTTAACTGTATTTCATTGTAGGCATATGGATATTATCTTATCACTGACAACACTGTACTTTATGATCTTCAAACATGTCTTCAAACATTATTTTTCATGATGAATATGATGATGTTATTCTTCAATTTGTCATTCTCACAAGAGTTGGCCATATGAGTGTCTGGATAGTACAAGTCCATCAGAATTCATTAATGCCTAGGATATTGATCATTAAGCCTTCCATTTCATTTTTGACCACTTCCAACATTCCTTGGTTGGTACTTTGCAAATTGCACGTTCTGATTTTTAATGTATATTTGCAGCTGTTTTTTCTTCTCATTTTGAGCTGTGTCCTGTCAGCAAATGAAAGTCCCAAAAGCTTTACTCTATCCACATCATTCAGGTCAAATCTACTTTGAGGAGAGAGCTCATCTGCCATCATATTTTGAGTGTTAATACTTCAGTGTTTTGGGATTTTTCATTAAGTTTTTCTAGTATTATATCAGACAAGTTTTTCATGTTGTTCACAAGGTTTTCACTGGCAATTTTTTTTTCAGGAGTAGATGACCCTCCTTTTTCCCAATTTGTCTTAGTCTGGAATCTTCACTGAAACTTGTCCACCATGGGTGACCCTGCTGGTATCTGAAATAGCAATGGTATAGCCTCCACCCACACAGCAATATCCAAGCCACCACAATAAGATAAACTGACAGAAGAGTGGTGGATATAGATATAAATACCATTAAATAATTCAGGAATATTATAGCTCTGTTGGCATAGTGCCTAAGGGATTTGACTGCTAACTAGAAGGCTGGTAGTTTAAACCCATGAGCCACTCCTCAGAAGGAAGGTTGAACAATCTACTTCGATGGTGATACTGCCTCGGAAACCCAAGGAGGGCTCACTATGATTCAGATCTAACTCCACAGCAGTGTGTTGCATTTTTTGTTGTTGTTATACAACAGCAAAATGGCAAAACAAACAGACAATTAGAAATCATACAAAAATACCAATTAGATATCCAGAAGATGAACACAAAAATTACAGAGATAGATAACACATTGAAAATATAGAAGAGTAGATTGAACTGGCTGAAAAATGCATTTCTCAGCTAGAAAACAAATTTCTTGATACCAGCTTGTATGAGAAATATCAGGGGGGAAAAAAAAAAACGAATGAGGAGAAATTAAGGAAAAGTGAGAATTATAAGAGATGAAATCCAAGAAATGACATGTATCTGACAGGAATTCCAGAAAAAAGGGAAGCAAACAAGAAGAAGAACAGAAAAGACAGAGAGAGAGAGAAAATTGTCAAAGATTTGTCAGCAGAAAACATCCCTTATGTCATGAAAGACAAAAAGATATCCATCCAAGAACTTCAATTAACCCCATACAGGATAGAACCCAGGATAAATCAAATTTTCGAAAGCTGCAGACAAAGATAGAATCTTCAGAGTAGCTTAGGAAAAATGAAATGTTACCTGTAAAGAGCAACCAATAAGATCAAGCTCTTTATTCTCTGCATCAACCATGTAGGCAAGAAGGAAATGGGATGACATATATAAAACCTGGAAAGAAAATAATTGCCAACCAAATGTTATATAGCCAGCAAAATATCCCTTAAATATGATGATGAAATTAAGACATTCCCAGACAAAAAAAAAAATTATCAGAATTTTAAAAACCAGACTAAGACTCCCAGAAATGGTAGTCCTTCCAAAAGAAAATCAACAGTGGGAAAAAGATAAAAATAAGATTGTAACACATGACACCACCATGCAGAAACCAATCCAAGAAAATTCTCAAAACTAAAATAAACTTACAAAATGGAAAATAAAGAACCAAAGGAGTCAATCTATAAAAGACACTAACTAAAAAGCAAATAGAGGGAATAAATGATGTAATTAAAAAACTTCCAAATGGAGAAGAAATCAAGACAATGTCAATATGGAACAGACTCTCCCAAACTTAAGGAGGTAAGAATTTATTGCAGAGTAACCATAGAGAACATAAATAAGCCCTCTAACCCAAAAGCCATTTGAGTCGATTCCTACTCATAGTGACTCTCATTGGGTCTTTTGGGAAGCAGACTGCCTCATCTTTTTTCTGCAGAACAGCTGGTGGGTTCAAACCACTGATCTATGGTGAGTAGTCAAATGCCTTAACCACTACACCACCAGAGCTCCTTATAATAATGGAAAGGAAAAGAAAACTAGATATCAAAATGAACTCATCAGATTAAAATATTCAGAAAAGAGAAATCATCAATGCCAAAACAAAAGAATGACAGCAGTAAATTCATACCTATCATTAATTACACTGAATGTGAATGGATTAAGTGCATCATTGAACAGAAAGAGAGTGGTACATTGCTTAAGAAAAAAGGACCCATTTATATACTGTCTACAAGAAACTCACCACAGATACAAAGATAGAAATAAATTAAAAATCAAGGGTTGGAAAAATATAAAAAGCTTGTGGCAACCAAAAAGGAGCAAGAGTGGCAATACTACTTTCTGATAAAATAAGAGTTTAAGGGACAGAATAAGGGATAAGGAAGGACATTATGTGATGATAAAAGGATCAAGTTTCTAAGAGTACATACTAAAATAAATATCTATGCACCCAATGAAAGAGCTCCAAAATACACAAAGCAAACATTAACTGAATAGAAAGGAAAAATGGACAATTCTACAATAGTAGTAGGATACTATAACACAACTTTTAATGAAGGAAAGAACAACTAGTGAAAAATCAACAAAGATATGGAAAATCTCAACAACTTGTTCTCACAGAGATATACAGAAAATCTTACCCTCAAAAATACAATACACATTCTTTTCCACTGCACATGAATCTTTCTCCAGAATAGACTATATGTTAGGCTACAAAATAATCCTTGATAAATTTAAAAACATTGAAATACTACAAAGCATCTTCCTGTACAACAACACTATAAAATTAGAAATCAGTTACAGGAAGACCAGAGGAAAAAATAATCAAATACTTTGAAACTGAATAACACACAGCTCAAGAAATAATTGATAACAGAAGAAATAAGGTGTGAAATGAAATTTCTAGAAACGAATGAGAATGAAAACACATCATA
>NW_006921773.1:3788025-3794551 GCF_000298275.1 Orycteropus afer afer | reverse complement strand
AGCAAGTATAACCCTGATACCAAAACCAGATATCCACCATTAAAAAGGAAAACTAGAGACCATTACCCCTCCTGAATATAAGTGCAAAAATCTTCAACAAAATCCTACCTAATAGAATCCAACACTATATCAAAAAATTATAAACCATGTCCAAGAGGAATTCATACCAGGTATGCAATGATGGCTCAACATCAGAAAAACAATCTACGTAATCTATCACAAAATTAAAACAAAGGAAAGGAACCATATGATCATATCATTTTGATACAGAAAAGATATTTGATAAAATCCAACACCCATTCCTGAAAAAAAAAAAAAAAAAACTCTCAGAAAAATTGGAATAGAAGGGAAATTTTTCAACCTAATAAAGGGTATATATATAAAAGTGTCTGGTGGCATAAGTGGATAAATAGTTTCTGCTACCCAGAGGTCAGAAGTCCAAACCCACCAGCTGCTGCATAGAAGGAAGATGGGGTGATCTATTTCTGGAAAGATTTATAACATTGGAAACCCAAAGGGGATCACTGTAAATTAGAATTGAGTTGATGGCAATGAGTTTGAGTTTGAATATATGCAAAACCAACACCTAACATTAGCCTCCGTGGAGAGGGACTCAAAGTATTCCCCTCGCAAATGGGAATGAGACAAGGATGTCTTCTATCACCATTTCTTTTCAACATTTTATTGGAGGTCCTAGTCAGTATAATAAGGCAAGAAAAAGAGAAAAAGTAATCCAAATTAACAAAAAAGAAGATAAACTAACTCTATTTGCAGATAATGTGATTCTATCAGTAGAAAACTTAAGGGACTCAGTAAGAAAATTTCCAGAAGTAATTGAAAGATTCAGCAAAATGGCAGGATACAAGATCAACATACAAATGTCAGCTGGAATCCTCTACACCAACAAAGAGATCTCTGGAAAGGAAATAAGGAAATGATGCCTTTTATAATAGCTACTGTTCTGGTTATCTAGTGCCACTCTGATAAGAATATACCACAAATGGGATGGCCTTAACAAATAGGAGTTTATTCCCTTACAGTTTGGAGGTTTTAAGTCCAAGTTCAAAGTGCCAGGCTCTAGGGGCTGTGTGAAAGCCCCTTGACCTTAGGCTTTAGCTCTGTCTTTTGCTCCCACCCCACTGAAGCTAGAGGCATCTCTGCAGTCAGGCAGCTAGTGGCTACTGAGGTTAACAAGCCCAAGGTTGACAAATAAAATAGCACAACACTGATGTTGCCAAACCACATGGCAGGCCATTAATTCAAATCTATTGTAAGTCTCAAGGTGAGCAGAGCATGGCAGGCTGCTGAACAATGATATGGCTACATTCAGGGTCCAAGCATGCCATAAGTTAGAGACCATTCCCCAAGGCTTCTGCTTATATACAGGAAGCAGTGTACATTCCCTAAGGCAGCTACTCAGCTGCCTTCATCATGGGGAGTACTACATCCACTGCCCAGCCACTCAACCAGGACTAGTCAAGTTGACACACAAATCGAACTACCACAGCTACCAAAAATGTAAAATACTTAGGAATAAATCTTACCAAATACAGAAAAAAAAAAATCTTAAGAAAGAAAACTAAAAAATACTGCTACAAGAAATTATGAGAGGCCTATAGAAATGGAAGAACATGCCATATTCACAGCTAGGAAGACAGAATATTATGAAAATGTTACTGCTGTCTAAAGCAATCTATAGGTTCAATGAAGTCCCAGTCCAGATTCCATCAACATTTGTTGAGGGCATGGAAAAAAAGAATCATTAATTGTATACAGAAAAGAAAGAGTGCTCGGATAAGCCAAGCACTACTAAAAAAAAGTCAAGTAGGAAGTCTCACACTCCTTGATCTCAAAACCTACCATACAGCAACAATAATCAAAACAACATGATTTAGTACAATGATAAACACATAGAGTCATGGAAAATAATTGAGAATACAAAAATACATCACTCTATCTATCTGTAGAGTACATAACCCATCTCTAGGATACAGAATCCTTTCTAGAGGAACCTTGTGTGAGTAGTGTGTTCTGAAGCTTGGAGGCCCAGGAATACCCACTGTTTCCATGCTACCCCTCTCTCCTGTGACCCTGTGATGGGGTTGGGAAAGGTGCTATCCTTAGAGGGGGAGCCGGGGCAAACTCTGCATGGGAAAAGTGAGCAGTGACCTTCTAGAATAGAAAGGTTAGAAGGGAAAGGTACTTTGGACAGCTGATCTTTGACAAAGGACAAAAACCCATTAAATAGGAAAAAGATATCCTTTTTGACAAATGGTGCTGGCAAAACTGGATATGCATTTGCAGGAGAATGACACAATATCCAAACCTCACATCATACAGAAAAAAACAAACTCCAGATATATCAAATATTTAAATGTAAAACCAAAACTATAAAGTTCATTGAAAGCAAAATAGGGGCAAAGTTATGAGTCTAATTTATGGTATAAATAGACTGTCAAGCATAATCAAAAAATACACAAACAACAGAACATAAACTACATGACTGGGAGCTTCTAAAAATTAAATATTTATGTGCATTAAAAGACTTCTCAAAAAGAGAAAAAAGAGAACCTACAGATTGGGAAAAATATTTGACAACAACCCTGATAAGCAACTGATCTCTAAAATTTATAGAAAACTTCAAAATCTCAACATCAGTAAGTCATACAATCCAATTCAAAAATGAGCAAAAGGAGATTAAGAGACACTTTACTAAAGATGATGTTCAGGTATCCAACAAGAAACATGAAGAAATGCAATCATTAGCCATTAGAGAGATGCAAATCAAAACAATGAGATATCATCTCACCTCAGCAATAATAGCAAAGTTTCACAAGATAGAAAACAACAAATGCTGGAGAGGGTAAAGAGATATTGGAACTCTCTTACACTGCTGAAAGGAATGAAAAATGGTACAACAACTGTGGAAAATGCTATGGTCCTTCCTTTAAATATTTGCAACTGAACTACCATTTGATATAGTAATCCCACTACTAGGATTACACCCTGGGACATGAATACACATATGTACACTCATGTTCTTTGCAGTAGTATTAACAATAGTAAAGAGATAGAAACAACCTAAGTGCCCATCATGAGATGAGTGGATAACCAAACTATGTACATGCACACAATGGAATACTACACAACCTAAAAAAATGAGGAATCCATGAATGACCTCTTAATGTGGATAAACTTGAAGAATAATATGTTGAGTGCAATAAGTCAATCACAGGAGAAATATTATATAAGTCCATTATGATAAAAAGTCAAGGACAAATTTACAAAAGGAAGAAAATTTTCTTTTTTGATTACCAGGGATGGGTAGGGCAAACCAAAAAATGAAACTGACTGCCATTAAGTTGGATCCGACTCATAGCAACCCTTCCTTGCGTTTCCGAGGCAGTATCACTACGGAAGGGGAGGAAATATTGCTGGCTAGTTAAGAGACATGTCTTAACTTAGACTGAAGGGAAAAGCAATATAACAAAAGTGTATAGCCAGCACAATATGACTAAGGAAAAACAAGGCACAGAGAAGAGCATGAGAAGTACAACAACAGGTAAACACTACTACATACACTGTACCGCACTAACAATAATAACAAACACTAATTTATAGGTGGATGCCTAGGTAGACAGGCAAGAAGAATAGGTATGGCCAAAAGGAATATATGCATGACTGTCCATAGTTTTGTTAATGATTTTCCCATATACATATTTGTATGTACTACAAAAATGTCCAGATATATTTAGAGATAACAAAGGAAAAAGTTAAGATAACTTCTTAGCCACAACACAGCCCCTTGAGGGAGTTAGTTGCTAGGACTTTGGGTTCAGGCCCATGGTCACCTGGGATGTTGAGCACAATTAGCACAACACAGAACAAAAAAAACATTATTCCACATCCTACATTGGTGAATAGTGACTGGGGTCTTAAAAGCTTGTGAGATGCAATTATTGGTCTCTCCTCCTCAGGACCAAAGAAGGGTGAAGAAAATCAGAGAAGCATGGAAACAGTTAGTCCGAAGGACCAGTGGGCCATGTGAATCTCAGCCTACACGACTCTGAGACCAGAACTAGATGGTGCCTGGCTACTAATGCCAACCACTCAGAGGGAGATCAGATTTGGAGATCCTGGATAAAGTTGGAGAAAAAATGTGGAACAAAATTCAAAATCATAAATATGGCCAGGATTAGTTGTTGGATAGAGACTGATGAAATCCTTGAGACTATGGCCCCAAGTTACCCTTAGAGCCTGGTATAGGATCCAGTCCTGCAACTGAACTCTCAGCCATGCATTAGACAGAGCAACAAACTGAACAATTTCACCTGGGGATACACTCTTTAGAATAGTCAACCATGGAAGACCAGAAAGACAACATTTGAACAGGAAAAAAGCTAGGCAGGCAGGAACACATAGGTATGAAGGACACTGAGTAGGGTGACCAAAAGGAAGAGATGGGATTGTAATCATCCATGTCTTGGGGGAAAAAAAAAGAGGATGTGTACTGATGAATATAATATGAAATTTATTTATAAAGATAAATAAAGACCCTTTTATCTTTATATACCATGAAAGATATAAAATTGAGTGCCTTACTCAGACAAAATGAAAACTTAGTTATAACAAAATAGACAAAATTTTGAAACCAAAAAAAAAAAGGATTTTCAATTCTACCATTTTTCAAACTTTGTATTGATGTAAACGGTGGGTGGTGTAAACAGTTAACATGCTCTACTACTAAGCAAAACTTTGAAGGTTTGAGTCCACCAGAGGCATCTTGGAAGAAAGTCGTGGATATCTACTTCTGAGAAAGAAGCTATTAAAAACTACTGTATGCAGTATACTTCTACTCTGGATACATGGGGTCACATGCATTAGAATCAACTCCCTGGCAAATATAAATATAGGCAATTGTATGCATGCATCATAAATGTACATTTTGTCACATTTTCACAAAATGACTACATCCGCACAATCAGTATCCAGATAAGAGAGAGAATATTTCCGGTACTCCAGGAGTGCTTCTTGTACTTTCTTCCAGGCAATAATCCACTTGCCCCAATAGTAATTACAATCTTGACTTCTATCAAAACAGATTAGTATTGACTGTTTTTACACTTTTTCTAAGTGGAATCATGTGCATGTGCTCTTTTTCATCTAATTTATTTAATGTAACATTATGTGTATGAAAATCATTCATATCTTTTTATGTGGTTGGAGAACTTCCATTGTTATTGCAGAGAATCACAATATCAATATATAATAATTCTTACAGTTGCTTGTCATTTGGGTAGTACCTAGTTTTGAACTATTGGCATAGTGCTTTTACGAACATTATTGTACACAATTTATGATACAGGTAGTATACATTCATTTGGCAATATATCCAGGAATTAATTTCTGGTCACAGATATGCATATATTCAGTTTTAATATATATGTACCAAATAGTTTTTCAAAATGGTTTTATCAATTAACCCTCTAAGGGTGTCTGAGAATTCCTGTTGTTGAACATCTCTGCAAATATTTGATACTCTCAGTCTTTTTCTTTTTTTTTTTTTTAATTTTACCCATTCTTGTGTTTGTAGAAGTATCTCTTTGTGATTTTAATTTTCGTTTACTGGGTAGCTAATGATATTCAGCAGTTTATCATGTGGTTTTTGTTCATTTGTAGATCCTCTTTTGAGACATGTCTGAGTCTTTACCTATTTTTATTTTAGGTTGTCTGTCTTTTTCTTAGCAAGTTCTTTATTTTGGATATGAATTATTTGCTGTACATGTGTAAGGTAAGATTTCCTCTCTACCATGTTAGATTTTGCCCTAATAGCCTCAATAATTTATTAATGGTGTATTCTGTAAATCAAAGTTCATACTTTTAATAAAGTACAATGTATCACTTAAAAAATTAGGAAATTAAATTACCTTTTGTAAGAAATAGAAAAACAGGGCTGTATATATAAAAGAAGAAAGTTGAGGATAATCTACTTTTATTTATTTTTTGTCTAAGCTTTGGCAAACGATCAAACTTACATTTTATCACAGGGTTTCATAATATCCTTATTCATCACCACCTCTGAAGTATTAACAGAGAAAATACTATAATAGGAACTTTTTTTTTCAATTATCTCATATGAAACCATGTGAGAATAAATGAAGTTTATATATTATTTGTTTTCCATGAGGAAAAAAAAAAAATGTTAAGGGTAGAATGCAACGTAAAATGCTTGACATTGGTTAAAGCAAATAAATTATCACCATAACAATGGAGGAAATAAAGTGAGCTAGATTATACAATCTTTAAGGAATGAAGTTCATGAAACACAAACTCTAGAGAATATTGAAATAGAGAAGTAGTGTGAATAACCTTATCCATATGAGCTCTGAAAGAGCTGGAGATTGGGATATAAAAATGGACAGTGAATATGGAAATGACAGTGAAGAATAAGAATATTTACTCCACTTCCAGGCTCTGTGAAATAGTGACTTAGGAAAAAAGAAAAGCAACACACACACACACACAC
>NW_006921773.1:3786713-3787336 GCF_000298275.1 Orycteropus afer afer | reverse complement strand
AGTGTTGTATAAATAAAAATAACAAGACTTTTGTCAATTCAAAGTTTTTTACATGTACAACCCAATAAAACCAATTACACTGAGAATGTACTTGTAACTTTTCCATCGTTTTAATACAAAGGGGTCCATTACAAGATGTAAATCTGTTTTGACATCATGTATGAGAATTGTAGCTATTTTCTCCTTCAGAGAATGTATTGGGAGAACTCTCATACTTTAGCACAAAGTGTTCATTTGTAACTTGTAAAATACATTTTATTTCCTGTACATGAGTGGGAGAAATAACAAATTTCCTCATTCAAAAAATGTTTTAGAGACTTTCCTGTCAAAGTAATACAAAATGTACTTTGAAACCACTAAAAAGGCTTTAATCTCTAGGACCTGTTAGAGAGAATGTGCATATTGCAGAAATTTTCCCATCCTTGTATACAAATTTGAATTGGGTAACATGTAAAACTCTTTTGACTTCACTTACTTTTATGGGCAAAAAAGGATATTGTTTTCTCACTCAGAGAATAATTATGTAATTTTCTCATCTTATTTTAAAATAAATAAATAAATCTGTCATGTTCTTCAATAACTGTTACCAAATTTTCAATCATATTAAACAAAACTTAATTCTA
>NW_006921773.1:3781691-3785443 GCF_000298275.1 Orycteropus afer afer | reverse complement strand
AAATTATAAGAAAACAATGTCACTCTATGAAGAAAAAACTGCAAAAGTATTTGATAAAATAGGGCTTATATTTAGACATAATATTCAGTGAGAAAAATAATATCTCCAAGTAAAAATAACTTTTAAAAAAGAAAGTACAATTCTTATCTATTAAGGAGTTTGATGTTTAAAAAATGTATACTTATTATTAGATTTAAGGAATCTTTTGCTGTCAAATACCAAGAAATTAAAAGCCAGATATCTCCATTTTCCAATATATTCTAGTTTTATTAGTTCAAAGCAGAAAAGTAATAGTTATGAGTATCTTAAGACATTAATAGGAATTTAAAAATATTATCTTCTATTATTGATAAATAATAATGAAGGAACCCATTTGAATTATGAATATTAAAAAGACCTATATAATATACTGTATAAACAAGATTATATTTGAAACCATGTGTAGAATATGATATGCATTTATCTAAAATGCTTTCATGACCTCAGTGAATGGTTTCATAATGTAGTTAAATGAATGATATATATATTTCATTTTATTACTCATTCAGAGTAATATAAAGGTAGAGAGAAATGTCATTTAACTTTATGAGCTATTTAAATATTCCAATTTTGGAGTCAATTCTGACCCATGGAAACTCTTTTCAGGTCAGAGTAGAACTTTCCTCTGTGAGCTTTTTAACGGCAGACTTTTCAGAAGTAGATCACCAGGCCTTTCTTTTTAGGCATCTCTGAGGAGACTCAAGCCACAAGCTTTTCACTTAACAGCCAAGCAAGTTAACCACTTGCACCATCCAGTGACTACTTTTTAAACACAGAACAGATAATAATTCTATCAGTAGTGTGTCTGTGGATTTCTATTGTCTCTAAATTGATGGTAAATTTAATATTTGGTACATTTGTTATGACATGACATCTAAAAAAGTGTTTCCTAAAAAGAAATATGTATCAATCAATGCCCCATGTGTATCTAAAAGAAACAGAAATGTAACACTAGTTTGAATTCCTTTGGATCATTTTTCAGCTTCAAGAGTCAAGGAACAGCCCCTTCTCCCAATGCTCCGTGGGTGTAAATTTTTCTTTACTCTTGACATGCTGCCCTTCTGAAGAATATGGCAGTTTATTTCAAGAGGGGACAGTTCCAGGCTACTAACTCTTTTAGTCTTGGAATGAATTTTCTAATACATAGCTGACCTTTCAGCTATTTAATCCCTGAATACATAAACAATTTTCTCTTCTTTTTATCAAGATTGCTCTGAATCTATCATTTATTTTGCTTCTCTCTATATGTGCATTTCTCAAGAGTATGGCAAGAGTGGATGGAAGAATTAATGGGGAGGGAGAAGCTACATGTGTAAATTCATGATCCACAAAAAATATATTTCAAAATGATTACATTCTCCTTTGCACTGTTGAATAAAAACTCATCACAACTCCAGCAGTGCTTTTTTTTTTTTTTCATACCTCCTCTATACCACTTAACTATATATAGTGGTATTTACTATCGCACCAGTGATTAGAGAGGTGTTGAGATAGCTTTTTAAATTCATTTTGCTATTAATAACATAACTACCAAAAGCCTGCATAATGAGACCATGGTTATCAGTAAACATAAATTTAGCCTCTCAAGAAAACACTATTACAGCATTTTCTAAATGATCAGGCAATTATATTATAGGGTAAATGAAAGCTGAATGTAATATAAGCTACAAATCTAGATTACGCTACAAAGTACATTCCATGGACATTCTCTACTAACTACTGTCCCACGACTATGTTCTGGCAGTCTTCTTAGTACTACTATCTTTACAAGACAACAACAACAAGAAAATGATCTCTGATAAAATGCATACACACTCAAACACATAACACACATATTTTCTTCATAAAATTAGAAAAAAAATCATTAAAAAAATCATGTAAAATTCATCATTCTTTTCAATATTCTTTTTTCCCCTACTCTAGCACTCTTGTTAATGGACAAGACAATTAGAAAGAGTAAGTAAGTCTTGTGATTCATGGAGACACACAAACATACCAGTGATATTAAAATTTATTATCATTTGTATTGATATTGACACCTCTAGCAAAGTGATTGTCACATTCTTTGCAAAGGGACACTTTTTGCCAACCCTCTTTAATTTGTTCAGTCCATAGAAATACCTCTTGAACTACATTTAATTTCATCAGAGTAGATATCTGTGATAGTTTTTTTCTAAGGATTTGGGGATCCTTAGAAAATTTTTCCTTCCTCATTCTAGGAAATGTACTTCTTGCAAGAATTTCTTAAGGACAAAAGTTTGTCTGAACAGTAAAAACACAGTGAAACCCATTATCCCAAGAAAATGAGGAGAAAAGTAATTATCCTTTTCTAGAAACCTGTTGAAGCATAAATAGTCATGCTTAACTTGTGCATTATTTTAGCTTGTTGATGTTGTCAAGAAGTAAATACCTATGAAAAAGTAAAAGTGTATATGGACCATGTCAGTTACCTTATTTTAATAATTCATAATCATTGACTTTTCTTATAAACTTCATTCTATATAGGAAAATGTTAAGAAATTGTACATTTCTAAAAGTAGGTTGTAAAACATTATGGAAGTATATAGACTATTTTCAGTGCTATTGGGGTCATTGTTGGACATATAAAATCACATTATGTATGCACCATTTATTCCTTGATTCCAAATGGAATGTTTCTAACACTTTATTATTACTTTTCATTTATTATTGATCTGCTTTCATTTTTTTTTCCTATCATACAATTTATGAGCACTGAGCCTAAATTAATGGAGTTCTGGTGATGTAGGGGGTAAGATATTTGGCGGCTAACCAGAATGTCAGAGCTTCTAATCTAACAGCTGCTCCATCGAAGGAAGATGAGCCAATCTACTTCCTTAAAGATTTACAGCCTTGGAAACCCAAAATGAGTCACTATGAGTCAGAGTAGGCTCAGTGGTAGTGGGTTCATTTGGGTTTGATTTGAGCCTAGCTTACATAAATAAAGATCTAGTATTATGAAAACAGTGCTTCTCAAGATAAAGGAAAGAACCACAAATATAATCATTCAATCTTTATTATCAATGAGAGTAAAATAAACATAAACAGATAAAGGAGTTTATTATTTGTGGACAAATTTTACTATTTAGGGATGCTAGGAGTGTGAAAAGAGACAAGAGTCAGAATAATATATTAAAGCCATCTTCCTTAATGGGAAAGCACTAAAGCTATTATTCCCCACTGAAGTCAGTAATAAGTCAAGTGTTCCCATCATTTTCTTTCTATCTAACATTGTACTGTTTGTATTAGCCTATGGAATTATAAAAGAGTAATAGTTATAAACATGATAACTGTAAAAGAACAATGACCAGTATCTCTAAGGATAATATAATAATATTATCATTAATTCTCTTGGATTGCTCTTGTATAACAACTAAAGAAAAGATTACCAAGTTAGTGGGATATAAAATAAATACACAAACTCAATATCTATCATATAGGAACAAAATTTAGAAGACATAATGAAATATAAATACTTATTTAGCATGACCATAAAAATAAAATATTTAATAATATAAGTTTCTTAAGAATTGGGTGGATTAACTAAGAAGTTATTAAATCATGTTGTTGTTATGTGCCGTTGAGTCAGCCCCAATTCATAGTGACCCCTCCTTGGGTTGCCAAGGCAGTATCACTATGGAAGTAGATTGCCCAACCTTCCTTCCGAGGAGTGGCTGGTGGGTTTGAACCGCCAG
>NW_006921773.1:3777524-3781436 GCF_000298275.1 Orycteropus afer afer | reverse complement strand
ATATGGGAAAAACTGGATAGTCATTTGATAAAAGATAAAATTGCAACCATTTCTAACATGCATGGGAAAGTCTTAATGAATAATTAAGATGTAATTTAAAAATAAAAATTAAAAAAAAAAATCCATAAGTAAACTTGAGTAATTTCTTTTTAATTTGTGTATGAGAAAAACTTTCCAACTATGTCTCAATATTGAGATATACATTTGCTATATTTAATTTTTAAATAACTCTATTGCAAAAGCAAACAAACAAACCAAAACAAAACAAAATAAAAAAAAGCAATACCAAAAACTAATGACCAACTGGTTGAAAATGCTTGCAACATATGCTACAAAGAAAAATGACCTGTAAGTTTAATGTATTCAAAACTATGAAAATATTTGTTAAAAACACAAAGATGAAAAATAAGCCACATATCTAAAACAACTGTACAAAAGGCACAGAAAGACACTAAATTGTTTTCATATAATGGAAAGTTGCTTCAATTCACTCATGATAAGATAAATGTAAACTACATTTAGTCACAATTTCTCATCTATTGGATTGACAAAATTAAAAAGCAATGGATGCTATTGGTCAAATACTAATTTTGATCAAAATATGAAATAGTAAAAGAGCATTTGGCAATCTTCTAATAAAAATATCTGTACATTTACCATTAATCACACTTCTCAGAATTTACCATCTAGTTTTATAAGCTGAGTTAAGGGAAAGAGAAGAAGAGGAAAAATAACAAGAAACAATAATAAATTAATATGTGTGCTTTGTTTCACAGGAATAAATTGGTTACCTACAAGAATGGGTGTGAAAGGTGCAGAAGGAATACATGAGTAAGATTATGCCTTTATATATTTTTTTAACTTTTAGCTATGTAGATATTTTTCATATGCAAAAGTCAATTAAAATCATTAAGAATTATTTAAAATAATGCAAACAGAAAGTAAAAAACCTAAGTTAGTAATACACCTAAGATATTGATAATAATCATGTAGAAGAAAATGAAAATAATTAGTTTAACTTCTGAGCAGCATCTTCTAAGTATTCTCAGAGATGAAAGAGTGCAGAGAAATACGAAATTTACTAAATAATTTTTTTGTTAGTAGTAGTACTGGTATAGTAATTTGGTCACACTTTCTGTAAGATGTAACCAAAAACCAAACCAAACTCACTGCCATCGATTTGGATCCGACTCACAGCAACCCCGCCTTGCATTCCTGAGGCAGTGTTACTACAGAAGTAGATTACCCAATATAGGACAGTAAAAAAAGAAAAGAAGAAATTCTTGGAGATGAGGATTCTCAATATGGGAGGAGAGAGATACAATAGAAAGAAGCCTGTTTTATTAGGGTAAAATTGGAGGTATCAATATAAACTTGTGCTTCTCACAGAAATATTCCCTATCCCTCTCACCTGAAACAATACAGACATTCTAACATCCCAGAAGCAATAAGTGTATTTAGTATCCAAATGTTGAATTCTCAACTCTCTTTCACATAATTGGGGTCCCCTGTGGTAGCTAAATTTGTGTATCATCTTGGTTGGGCCTAGTTGAGAGGTTGAGCAGTTGAATGTAGTATTCCCCATGATGAGACTGGTAATCATCTCCATGGAGGAATCTACTGTGAGCAGCCAAGTAACTAACTGCCTTAGGGATGTGGTCTGCTTCCTGTATATAAGGATAACCCTTGGGGAACTGTCTCTCTCCCATGGCACGCTTGAACCCTGCATGTAGCAGCCTGACTTGCTCTGCCAACCTTGGGACTTTCAATGGACTTGAATTAATGGTGTGCTTTGTCGTTTGGTAACCAAGGGTTCTCCTTGTATTTCCTGTTAGAGCAGTACTAGGTAGCCAAAACACACCTCTATCATTTTTCATTAAATTCCATCCATTATTAACAGGCTTCTTAGAAAAGTAAGTGGTTACAGGTCTATAATACACTTTTAAAAATAAAAAGAATGCAAACATTAGCAGAGGTGCCTGAAAGGAAAATCCATGTATCAAGATAACATCGATTATAATAGATTACAATATATTGAGCAAAACATAATAATAATTCATTATCTCTAAGTTCAGAATCAAAAAAATAAATAAATAAATAAAAGGGAAGGAAAATTTCTTCTTTACTAAAGAACAATAATTAATAAATGTCAAAGAGATGATAAAATTAATAAACTTCCCTTGATGATTCAATAGTTCGGTGTACACCAGATTTTATCTGTATTACTTATAATTACCAGTAATGGTATAAACTATTAAAATACATTTCCTGTTATTTTAAACACTCATAACTCTTTCTGTATTTCTGGTGAAATACTTTAATTTGAACTCAGTCATGAGGAAAGTACCAGAAAAACAAATTTATACAAATATAAAATTATTGTTGAAAAGAAAAATGAGGAACTGTTCCATTTCAAATGAGACTAAAGGACACGCTATACTAATGCAGTATGTGTTCCTTAATCAAATATTAGATTAAATAAAATCAAATAACTTGAAGGACTTTATTGAGCAATTGAAATTTTTGAATATGGACTACTAGGTAAAATTGTATTGAGTCGATTTTAAGTTATTGAAAGATATATAGGTATTATGTTTGGGTAGGAGAATATCTTTAGTCTTAGGAGACAAAATTTGAAGTATTTAATAATAAACAATGTAACTTCTTAATTTAATGAATTAGCAAAATTTAATGCCTTTGTACATAAGTAGGCAGCTATGTAGGTATATATAAAGAATGACAGGAAGAAAATGTGGGAAAATATAAAGAATTGATGAGTCTGGTTGAAAAGGATATGAGGGTTCATTTGTTTAACAGCTTTCAAAATGTCAGTTTGTGAAGTTATTGTGAACGTGGAATTAATCCCTGGGTGATGCAAATAAATGGTCAATGAGCTCAGCTGGTATTAGAGAAGGTGTAATTGGAGTCCACCCATTGGTAGGTCAAATGAAAGGCCTGATGATGTACTTCTGAAAAATATGCCATACAAATAATTTGTAATACTGTTCTACTCTGACATACGTGGGGCTGCCATAAGTTGGAGCTGACTTCTTGGCAACTAATTTAACTGGTGTTGTGAGCACACCAACCAAATAGCTCTTGCTATTGAGTCAGTTATGACTCATAGAGGCCCTACAGGACACAGTAGAACTACCTCATAGGAATTCCAAGGCTATAAATTTTGATGAAGCAGACTGCCACATCTTTGGCAGAGCAGCCATTTGTTTTGATCCACTGACCTTTCAGGAAGCACCAAACCACCTTAATCACTGCACCATCAGAGCTCCTACACTGTGAGCTTACAGCCCTCCATATCAATTCAGCTGTGTGCTGGGAGATACTATCCATAGCAGATATGAGAATCCAGTTCTGACTTCTCCATTCAGTGTTTTTCTACTTCAGAAGAAACACAGGAGCCAATAATGCCTAGGGGCTTTGAATGATATCAGAAGGGCTAGATTATGTCACATCTGACTTCTCTGCAACAGAGGATCAGTGGGGCCTTGCCTAGGAAGCAATAACTTTCACCAGTAAAGAAGAACTGAGGAAGATGATGAGGGCTCATCATATTAGAGTATCTAACCACTGTGTCCATGTAAGTGGGTGTCATAAATATCTAGTGGGAACTCTGATAGTATAGTGCCTAAGGTACTTGACTGTTAGCCAGAAGGCTGGCGGTTAAAACCCATTAGCCACTCCTTGGAAGAGAGGTTGAGCAATCTACTTGTGTAGTGATACCACCTTGGTAACCCAAGGAAGGGTTGCTATGAGTCAGATCTGACTCCAGGGGAGTATGTTTTTTGTTTTTTTTTTTTGCTATAACAAAGGAAAGTTCTGGTGGTGCAGTCCCTAAAGTTTTGGACAGCTAACCAGAAGGTTGATGGTTTTGTGTTGACAAATATAAAAAAAAAA
>NW_006921773.1:3771778-3777104 GCF_000298275.1 Orycteropus afer afer | reverse complement strand
AAAAAAAAAAAACTAGGTCAAGATCCGTCTGATATCAGCAATGGAATTGTTTATTCCTTATCCTCTTCTGAATCTAGCTTGAACTTCTGAAAGTTGCCCATTGATGTATGGCTGCATGTGATTTTTAATTATCTTCAGCAAAATTTTGCTAGCATGTGAAATTAGTGATATTGTTTAATAATTTCTGCATTCTGTAGGATCACCTTTCCTTGAAATGGGGTCAGATACAGATCCATTCTAGTTGGTTGGACAGGTTACTGTCATCTAAATTGCTTGACATGTACAAGTCAGCACTTGCAACATTACATCTGTTGAAGTATCTGAATTGATATTCCAGCAATTACTGGAGACTTTATTTTAGAAACCATCTTCATCATGATTTATACTTCTTTTAATACTAGCAGTACCAGCAGTTCTTGACCATATGCTAGCTCCTGAAATGGTTGTGATTGAATGTTAACACATTTGGATACAGACACTATGTACTCCTTTCCTCTTCTTTGTATACTTCTGTATTTTTTAAATCTTTTGCCCGTAGAATCATTCAATATTGCAACATGAGGCTTGAATTTTCCCGTAAATTCTTTCACCTTGAGAAATGCTGTCTTTTTCTCTTTTCATTTTCAAAATCCAAGTCTTTGCACAATTCATTTTAATAATTCACTTTGTCTTATCAAGTCGCTGTTTGAAATTTTCTGTTCACCTCTTTTACTTTAGCTTTTCTTGTGTTTACTTTAGCTACTCTGTGCTCAAGAGCAAGATCAGAGTCTCTTCTAAGACCCAGTTTGCTCTTTTCTTTCTTTCCTGTCATTTAATTACATATTACTTTTTTGTGTGTGTATTATGTCTTTGATGTCATCCCACAACATTTTGGTCCTCAATCATTACTGTTCAATGTATTACATCTACTCTTGAGATGCCCACTAATTCAAGCAAGATCTTTTTCAAGGTTGTACTTTGGCCTTTGAACTTGCTTTCATTTTTCTTCAGCTTCAGTTTGAACTTGTATAGAAGTAATTGATGGATTCAAGCTAGGAACTGAACTTAACCCCAGTCACTCAACTATAAGCCAAAATAATGAAAATAATAATAATAATTTTCATTAATAAACCTATAGTACAAAAAAAAAAAAATGTAAGCATTAGCCATTAGAGAGATGCACATCAAAACAACAAGATAGCTTCTTGCCACAGCACTAGTAGCAAAGTTCAACAAGACAGAAAATAACAAATGCTGGAGAGAGTGCAGAGAGATTGGCACTCTCATACACTGTTGGTGGGACTGTCAAATGGTACAACCTCTGGAAACAGTATGGTGATTCCTTCAAAAGTTGGAATTAGAAATATCATTTGACCCAGCCATTCCATTACTAGTTATATCCTAAATAAGTGAGAGCCAAGACAAGAACAGACATATGCACACCCTTATTCATCACAGCACTGTTTACAATAGCCAAAAGATGGAAAAAACCTAGGTGTCCATCAACTGAAGAATGGATAACCAAACTATGCTACATACACACGATAGAATACTATGCAACCTTAAAGAATAACATAGAATCTGCAAAACACTACATAACATGGATGAACTTGGAGTACATTATGCTGAGTGAAATAAGTTAATCACAGAAGGACAAATATTGTGTTAGTCTGATATTGTAAAAAGTCAAGGAAAGGTTTATCTATGGAAGGAAATTTTCTTTGTTGGTTACCAGGGGTGAGATGGGAGGAGAGGGAACACTGTTAGATAGTAGAGACAAGTACAGATTTGGGTGAAAGAAAGGGAAATGTACCAAATATGAGTGATCAACACAGTGGCATTGAGGAAGAGGAAGACATAGAGAGGTACATGGGAGGTACAGACAACAAAGATAAACCCTTTTGCACATATGGTACTGTATTGTCAGTGAAAGTAAACATGGATGTATGGGTGGATAGATGGGTGGACAGGCTGAACTATTAGTAGGTTTTTTTTTTAAAGAAAGAAAATATTGTAAGCAATTTTTATTATATTTTGAATATCATCAATAAAAATGTTGAAAAATAGAAGTAATTGACAGTCTCTTCCTCAGTTGCTCTCTGGCTTTGTATTGATTGATAATTTTGAGCATTTATATCATCTCTTTCCACTGATGGAGTAGATTTTAATCCTATGTCCACATGTAGAGTCATCATTTGTATTGTTGAGAAGTATTTTTGATCAATAAGTCATTAGCCTCATAAAATTCTATTATGCAATCTCCACAGTCATTCCTATCTACAAGGCTGTATTTTCCAACCATCGATCCTACTTTTTTGTTTCTAACTTCTACATTTTATTAACCAGTTTTTTTCAATCCATCTTGAATAGATCTTTTATGAATTTCAGACTACAGCAATTCATAAAAATCTGCATTATATTTTACCTTTCATATTTGTGGTTGGTGTGTAACTTTGAATATTAATCATAGTAACTGGTCTTCCTTATAGGTATACAGATATTAACCTGTAAATTACAGCATTAAACTTCAGAATAATGCTGAAATCTTCTGTTTGATGATAAATCTAATACCATTTCTCTTCAATTTGTTGTGTCTGACATAGTAAACCTTATGATTTTTTATTAACATTTTTTGATTAAAAAAAATTTCAACTCACTGATGCATACGGTATTGATCTCCAAGCATTCCATTTCACTTTTAACAACTTCTAATTTTCCTTAATTAATAGCTTTTACTTGCTGATGAAGATTAAAGACTACAGTATGTATAATGGATTACATCTTAACATAAAGAAAACAAAAATCCTCATGATAAATAGAGAAAAAAATAACATTTTCAAAAGTTCCATATTACTTGTTTCCACAATCACTACCAATGGGATTATCAGTCAAGAAATCAGATGACATATACTGCACTGGGCAAATCTGTTGCAAAAAAACTTCTTTCAAGTGCTGAGGAGCAAAGATGTCTCTTTAAAGACTAAGGTGTGTCTAACCCAAGTCATGGTATTTTTAATCACCACATATGCTTGTGAAAGCTGGACAATGAATAAGGAAGACCAAAGAAGAGCAGATGTTTTTGAATTGTGCTGTTGGTGAATAATACTGACAATACCATGCATGGACTGTTGGAAGAACTAACAAATCTGTCCTGGAGGAAGTCTGGCCAGAATGCTCCTTGGAAGTGAGAATGGTCATACTTCAGCTCATCTACTTTGGTCATTGTGATAGTTGGAACTGTGTGTCAATTTGGCTGGACCAGAATCCTGTGTGGTTTAAGCAATTGTGATGTGGATTATTCCCATGATGGGATTGGATATATGTTTGAGCAGCCAATCCATTGATGGGGAGTTTTCCCAGGGGTGTGGTCTGCTTCCAATATATTTATGGACATCCTGTTGTGCTGCCTACAACTGTCCATGAGCAAACAATCCACAATTCAGCCTGGAGATCTTGGATTCATCATTCGTTGGAGTCAACAGCAAGTATACTGCCTGCCAACCTTGAGCTCGTCAGTCTCTGCAGCTGCATGAGTCGGGGAAATGCCCCAGTTTGACATTTGATCCAAGAACTTGGGACTTGCCAGCTTCTATAAGTGTGTGAGCCATTTAACTAAGACAAATTTCTCTTTCTCTGTATGTATATATAATCTTCACTGTTTTGGTTTTCTAGAGAACCCAACCTAACACAGTCATGTTGTCAATAGGAACCATTCTCTGGAGAAGGATATCATGCTTTGTAAAGTTGAGGGTCAATGAGAAAGGGGAAGGCCCTCAAAAGGATGGATTGACATAGTGGCTGCAATGATGGGCTAAGGTGTAGCAAGGATTGTGAAGCTGGCACAGGAACAGGAAGAGTTTTTCTGTGTTGTACATAGGGTTGCTGTGAGTTGGAGCCAACTCAATGACACCTAACCAACAAGAACAACAACAACATTCATGTTCTGATTATCAATGCATGTTTACAGTTGCTTTTCAGACCATATCAGCAAATGAAATTTGAGAAGGCTTTACTCAATCCATTCCATTAAATTCAATTATATTTTGAAGAGATAGTTCTTCTTCTGTCATAATTTTAGCACTCTCAAATTTGAGAGGCTTATCTTTGAATACCATGTCAGGCAATGTTATCTTGTTATCCATAAAGTTTTCATTGCCTAATTTTTGGAATCATATTACCAGGCTTTTTTCCCACTCAATTTTAATCTGGAATCTCTGCTGAAACCTGTGCACCATAGTTGGCCCTACAGGTACTTGAGTTATTAATAACACAGCTTCCATCATCAGAGCAACAAGCAAGTCACCACAGTTCAACAAACAGACAGATAGTGAAAAATGACATAGAGAGAGATCGCTGAGAAAACAAACTGTTTTCTTTTGAGTACTAACCTAAATATTGGTGGTTCAAACCCACCCAGTGGCACCATGAAAGAATGTTCTGGCAATCTGTTTTCACAAAGATTATAGTCAAGGAATCTTTTTGGAATAGTTCTATTCTGTAACAGCTGGATGATTATGTGCTGGAATTAATTCCATGGCAACAGGTAATGATAAAATAAGATAGAAAGACATTGTAATAAATAAATATAATTTAGTGATAGAATGTAGAATTACTAAATTTCTCCTATCATTTGTTATTTAAAAATAAGTTTAGGAATATAGAGGTATATGAATAGTCTGTATAAATAACAACTATACATGATAAATTGGACAGTGTTGACATACATAGATATTCTGTTGGTTTTCAATAAAAGCCACAAAATTTAAATAACTCTAATTAAAAACCAAGCCAGACCACAGCCATTGAGTTGATTCTGACTCATAGCAACCCCCATCAGTTTCTGAGGTGGAAAATCTTTATGGAATTAGATTGACCCATCTTCCTTCCAAGGAATGGCTGGTAGGTTTGAACTGCCAGCCTTCTGGTTAGCAGTCAAATGCTTTAGGCACTACACCATCAGAGCTCCTAAGCTCTAGTTAGGCATATTAAAAAATGTCTAATGATGGAAAGCTATCAAAATTTATGGGAACTTGCTCTTCAGAATCACTGTGTACAAGACAGAAATAATCATACTATCTATAAATCCTGCTCTTTATTCTATAGTCTCTGATTCATTTAATGGTGCTACCATCTTCTTCATCACAAATATTGTCATCATCTCTATTTTCTTGTTCACAATTTCTAGTAAATAAGCAATTATATTCTGTCAAATTGTTCCCTGCAGTGCAGTGAATTGATTAAAATGGCCCTTCTAGCCATTATCCTCCATTTTGTGATACCTTGTACATCTTAATCCCTATGCTTGTTTAGAGTGGAATATATGTTGAGTCCCACCTTGCTGGAAGGT
>NW_006921773.1:3768771-3770863 GCF_000298275.1 Orycteropus afer afer | reverse complement strand
ATAAATGAAGAAAGCAAAAGGTCATTAAAAAGAGAAGAAAGAAACATCAAAATGGGTGTCAGAAATGACTCTGAAACTTGCTTTTGAAGAAAACGTAATTAAAGCAAATGGAACCTAGAATTATACTCTATGCAACCTACACTTCTGCCTGACATCTTTACTTACAGTAATAAAATAGTTCATGGATGAACATTCCTAAGTATCTCAAAATGATTTATAGAAGATGCAATATTCTCTGTTGCTAAGACTGGCTGCATTGAAAAACGATAACTAAGGTGATCAACTAGAGCAATTGACAGCTCACTATCTTTACTAATTCTAAGCATCAAAATGCATTTTCAAAACTGTTCACCAAAATATGTGTAGTTTCTCTAAATATTCAAAGAAAAAAATGACACTTTCATCAAAAAGAAAACCTTCATGTGACTCAACACTTTTGTAAATGACTTGGTGCTTTATTATCTGAACTTCATCTATCATGTTTTTTTTTGTCGTTAGGTACTGTCTCTCAATGTTGGAATCAGTTCCAACTCACAATGACCCAAAGGTACAACAGAATGAAATACATACCAGTGCTGCATGTTTTTCATACTCACTGCTAAATTTGAGTCCATTATTGCAGTCAAGGGGTCAATCCATCAAGGAACTGGTACCTCCTGATCAAATAATCTATCAGTCAGAACAAGTCCAAGGGACTATTGTGGAACAGAATATCAATTACTCATATGCAAGCTTAAGCTAAAACTTAAATAAAATTTTTAAAAGTCCATGAGAAGCAAATTACAACTTTGAGTACATCCTACATGAATTTAGAGATAATCAGAACAATAGATTTAAGGAATTGAACACCAATGACCAAAGACCAGATAAGTTGTAGGAAGACATCAAGCACATCATACATGAAGAAAGCAAAAGTTCATTTAAAAGACAAGAAAGAAAGAAAAAATCAAAATGGATTAAAGAAGAGTCTCTGAAACTTGCTCTTAAATGGAGCGTAGCTAAAGTGAATGGAAGAAATGATGAAGTAAAAGATCTGCACAGAAGATTGCAAAGGGTAGCTCTAGAAGACTGTAATATATTATAATGAAATGGGACAAGACCAAGAGTTAGACAATTGAAAGGGAAGAACACATTAGACATTTCTCAAGCTGAAAGAACTAAAGAAAAACCTCAGGCCTCAAGATGCAAAATATTGAATGATCCAGAAAACATCAAAGGAAGATGGAGAGAATGCACAGAATAACAATACGATGAAGAATTGATTGACATTCAGCCATTTCAGGAGGTGGCATATAAGTAAGAACTGATGAATTTGAAAGAAGAAATCCAAGCTTCACTGAAGACTTTGATGAAAACAAGGATCCAGGAATTGACAGAACATCTGTTGAGATATTTCAACAAATAGATATAACACTGGAAGCCCTTATCCATTCATGCCAAGACATTTGCAAGATTGTTTCCTGGCCAGCTGACTGGAAGAGATGCATATTTTGCCCTTGCTAAACAAAGGTGACCTAACAGAGTGCTGAAATTTTTTAACAATATCATTAATATCACACACAAGTAAAATTTTGCTGAAAATAGTTCACGAAGAGTTGCAGTAGTACATAGCTAAAAGGAATGGCCAGAAACTCAAGCCAGATTCAGAAGAGAAAAGGAATATCATTACTGATGTCATATGGATTTTGGCTGAAAGCAGATAACATCAGAAAGAAGTTTACCTGAGTTTTATTGGCAATGCAAAGGCAGTTTTCTGTGTTGATCATAACAAATTATGGATAATATTTTTGAGAATCAGAATTCTAAAACACTTCATTGTGCTCATGGGGAGCCTGTGCATAGATCAAGAGGCAGTTATTCAAACAGAACAAGATACTACACGGTTTAATATCAGAAAAGTGTGGCTCAGGGTTGCCTCATTTCACCATAGTTATTCAACCTTTATGCTGAGCAAATAATCCAAGAAGTTGGGCTATATGAAGAAGAACATAACATCAGGATTGGAGGAAAACTCATTAACAGCATGTGATATGCAGATGACACTACCTTGCTTTCTGAAAATGATGATGACTTAGAGCACCTACTGATGAAG
>NW_006921773.1:3767216-3768391 GCF_000298275.1 Orycteropus afer afer | reverse complement strand
CTATCTTAATAATATGCATAGTTTCTTTTCCAATTTATTTTTAATGCTTTTCTCCTCAAGCTTCATCACTACTATTGGGTGAGTATCGACATTGAGAATTGATTACAGAAATGAGTAAAATTCTCACTGCCATTCTTCTCTATGTTTAATCTATCCCTCCTTTACAGATGAAAACTCTTAATCATCAAGGAATCACATGTCATAACCACACTCTGTTATAGAAACCTCCAGAGCAAAGTGTGATCAGGGTGTCAAGGCATAGCAAATGCTCTGATAGGGATGTTAACTAAGGTTAGTTGAATTTAAACTCATGGCCTCATGGTGCAACACATTTCTAGAAACTAGGAAATATTTTAAGATATTTGGGGTTCAAATGTTTATATTTTTAATAAATTCTTGAATTTTTATTTTTTGCTACTGGTATTATATTTTCATTATATAATATATATATGTTATCCCTCAGTAGTCTTTGTATAAGCAGAGAGCATTAGTTATAAAATACATTTTGAATTGGGATAGATTATATGAGTTAAATATATTCTGAAGAATGTTATTTGCAATTTAAAATACTGACAAAATCTGATAGATTTTACACGTGGATAAAATAATAGTTTATTTCCCAAATATCCACAGTAACATGTAATTGACTATGGACTATTTATAAATGTAAAAGACAAGAAATTATTGTTAGGTGCCATTGAGTTGTCTCTGACTCATAGTGACCCTATGCACAGATGAACAAATACCGCCTGGTCCTATGTTAGTTCTTTTAGCCATCCATGGTACCCTCAGCATACTTCACCAACACCATAACTCAAAAGCACTGATTCTTCTTCAGTCATCCTTCTTCATTGTCCAGCTCTCACATGTAAATAAGGCAACAGAAAATACAATGGCTTATGTCAGGCCACCTTAGTCCTCAAGGAGACATCTTTGCTCTTCAGCACCTGAAAGAGATCTTTTGCAGCAGATTCACTCAGTGTTATACGTCATCTGATGTCCTGACTGCTGCTTCCATCAGCGTCGACTGTAGAATCAAGCAATGTGAAGTCGTTGACAACTTCAAACTTTTCTCCATTTATCATGATGCTATTAATTGGTCCAGTTGTGAGGATTTTTGTTTTCTTTTTATTGAGATGTAATCCGTACTGCAGACTGTATTCTTCAATCTTCAT
>NW_006921773.1:3756884-3758113 GCF_000298275.1 Orycteropus afer afer | reverse complement strand
TATATATATATATATATATATATATGTAAGGAGCTCTGGTGGCGTAGTGCCTAAGGCACTTGACTGCTAACCAGAAGGCTGGCAGTTCAAACCCAACAACCCCTTCTTGGAAAGAAGATGGGGCAATCTATTTCCATAGTGATATGCCTCAGAAACCCAAGGAGGTGTCTCTATGAGTCGGGCCCAACTCAATGGCACATAACAACAACAAGTATATATATATACACACATACATACATACAGAGAGAGAGAGTTATTTCAAGAAAATTGTTCACACAGTTATAGAAACTGGCGAGTCTCAAGTGTGTGAGTCAAATACCAAGCTGGAGGCTTCTCCTTATTCACGCATGCAGCTTTCAGGGCTGATGAACCCAAGATTGGCAGACAATACAGTAGGCCACTGGTCCAAGTCCAGGAACTACAGATGATCATTAGCCAAATGCATCATCAAGATCTATCAGAAAAACAGAGAATTTTCCAGGAGATTTTATGTATATAAGATCTCTGGTAGCCTAGTGCCTAAGGCATTTGACAGTTAACCAGAAGGCTAGCAGTTCAAACCCACCAGATCTCCTTAGAAGGAAGGTTGGGCAATCTACTTCTGTAGTGATACCACCTCAGAAACCCAAGGAGGGGTTGACTGGCTGCTTAAAGCACATCTCATCATGAAGGTGATTACATATTATATAAGATCACATCATGGGGGATGAATACATCATAACTGTTAAGCTACTGAGAATCATGGCCCAGTCAAGTTTACACACAACCTTAACTCTCACAGTGCACCCCTTGTCAACTTGGCACTTGTACATATCTCTTTAAACTGCACAAAATCTCTAAATAAAGACAATTATAAAATCATAATTGTACCTCACATGATACAATTAACACATATACAACCAAAGACACATTAGTTTTGTTTACATCTTATATTTTATAACTGAAAGAAATGAAAATTGTTCATGCACACATACAAAGGAGAAATGCATATAACAATCCCAGTCCCCATTTCTGCCACTGGTCATGTAGTTGTACCTGGAATTTAGAAATACTTTCTCCCACTATTCATTCAATATTCCCTTTACCTTTAACAAGCAGCTCAGTTGATTCTTGCTCTTTGTCTGGTGAGGTGACCCAAACTTTCATTTCTGAAGTGTCCAGGCCATTAGTAATCATATCAGAAATGGGTTGCTGTAGTTTTCCATTGACTTTAATCACATGGCATGTTA
>NW_006921773.1:3753279-3754814 GCF_000298275.1 Orycteropus afer afer | reverse complement strand
GGCTCAAGTATAGCAAGGATCATGGAGCTGGCGCAGGACCAGGCAGTGTTTCATTCTGTTGTGCATAGGGTCACTATGAGTCAAAGATGACTCGGCATCACCTAACAACAACAATGGTAATCAGGATCAATCACAACAGAGAATGCCATAACTTCTTTCTTTGCTTGTTAATCCAAAGGTATGATGAGTCACAAATGGCTGGTAGACATTCTTACCCTCCGGTTCAATGGAATAAGTATTACATCTTCAGGTGCCAGTGTCTTAGTCACTTTGGGACTAAGACCTCCAGACATGCAGAGCATTGGTTCTCAGGGACAGGAAACAAGCAAACATCTGGCAAGTGTGTCCTAGTGTGTTGTTTCACTTCCATTTCCATACCTTGGTTTCTGGACCTGTGAATGCTGGCTATTGGAGAAATAGCACTATATAATGAATGCTGGTTTAGAATAAATGAACTGTTCCAGCTCTGCAAGGTATTGCCACCTAGCTGGCACTACAATTATGTATTTTAGAAGGCCAATTTATTGTTCTAGCAAGCCAACTTCTTCAGGGTGATGAGGAACATGATAAGACCTGTGAATTACATAAGCATAGTCACATTGTCATATTTCATTTGCTGTGAAATGAGTCTTTTGTTCAAGGACAATGCTGTGTCCAATATGATACCAGTGGATAAGGCATTCTATAATTCCATGGATGTCAGTTTTGGCAGGAAAGGTAAATCTGTATCTACAGTAAGTTTCTATTCCAGTAAGAACAAAAGACTGTAATTTTCATAATGGAAATGGTCATACATATTTAACTGACCACCAAGTTTCTGGCTGATTGCCCTGAGTAATGGTTCCATATTGCAAACTCAGGATTGGTCTCCACTGCTGGAAGATTGGGCACTCAGCAGTGGCTGAAGTCAAGTCAGCCTTGAAGAGTAGAAGTCCATGTTGCTGAGCACATGTATAACCATCTTCTCTACTGCCTTGGCATTTTTTTTTTTTTTTCCCTGAGCCCTTTAGGCAATGACAGCAATGGCTGGAGAAAGAATGTGTCATCCTATCCACTTGATTGTTAAAACCCTCCTCTGCTGAGATCACCTTTTGATGGGCATTCACATGAGACATAAATATTTTCACTTTTTTGGCCCATTCAGAGAGGTAATCCACATACCACTTCCCCATACCTCTTTGTCACCAATTTTCCAGTCATGGTCCTTTCAAGTCTCTGACCATCCAGCCAAACAAGCCATTGGCCATAGCATAAGAAATGGTATACAGTCACACATCTGACCATTTCTCCTTTTCCAAGCAAAGTGAACAAACAGATACCCTGCTCAAAGTTCTGCTTATTGGGAGGATTTCCCTTCACCACTCTCCTTCAAGGAGGTCCCAAAAAGGTGTTGCAATGCTTCTGCTGTTCACTTTTAAATTGTGCTGGCAAATCATATGGAACCATCAGAAAACCAAGCACTTGTTGTCTCTTCCTCAGTCAACTGAACATAAGGAAATATCCATAAGACAATTCATGAAGACTGGGAGAGGGAA